>NC_133977.1:40663871-40958871 GCF_047716275.1 Strix uralensis | reverse complement strand
GCAATGCCCCGCACAGTGGACACTTGGGCACAACAGCTGCCACCTCTGTACTCCCCTATAAACCTTTTGGCATTTGGGTTTTAATCAACCCCCAACTCCAGCGTGTGAATCCTCAGAGCACTGGAGACTCCATCCCAGGGGCCAGCACATATGCTGAGGGAGATCTCCCCTGGAGAAAGTCCTGCACAGCACTGTTAAATAATGCATACAATTTCCCTCACATCAAAATCTTTGCAGGAGAGCTGGGTGTGCACAATGCATTCCCAGTTGGCTGAAAGCTTGGGAAACTTGCTGGACTCACTCATCCCAATAGGCAGTTTACTAGCGAGAGATACAAACCAGAGTCCTGTGGTTGAACGAGGAAAAGAAAATTCCTCTTGCACTTACTAGGAAAAGACAAACTGTCCAGTGTCATTCCTCTTCTATCTCAAACTTGAAGACACCTCTTTTTTTTTTTTTTTTTTTTAAATGGTTATATTCTTCAGAAATAATTTGCTTGCCATTCATGGTCTTCAATAAGACAGAAAAGAAAGAATATACACAAGCAGAAGTTCTTTGCTTGCATTGGCACGCTCCATCACGAAATCCCTTTGTGAGGGCTGTTCTCGTGACTGACAGCACAAATATTAATTTGTACACTGAAAGGTATGCGTGTTCGAAAGCTGTACCTGCGTTTTACAAGCCACAGCTTCTCTGATCCCTAGTGCAGAGACATAGCAGCCTTCTTGGGGCAAACAGCTTCTTTCAAAGTGATCACACTCAATTTAGAGCAATAATAGCGTGCAGAGATGTCTGGAGACATGACAGCAATGGGAGGTTGTGAGGTGGTGAAGGCTTTTGCTCATCATATGACAAGGAGCTCACCCTGTGGCAATGCAGCACATGATGCTTAGCTTCCTCCCCTGCCAGTAAATCCTGTCCTGACATTGTATTTTATAGAAACACTCCAAAGTACATACAATGCCTTCAACTTTGATTAAATAGTACAGCAGAAGCCTCAACTGATGCAAAGCAATACTCTCCTCATTCAGACAGATTTTTGTGAGTTCTCTCTCAGCTAAGTAGTTCTTATTCTTCTTCTTTCCCTTGCTAGGTTTGGGAGATCCACTGTCCGGCTGCACTCAACACGCGGTCCTTCACTTCCAAGAGTGTTTAAACAAATCAAAAAAAACATCAGCTAAGCAAATAATGAAATTTTGTATACAGTGTATTTCTAAGCAGCTTCTGCTGAATCCATCTAATGTTACCATTGATGAATTAGCAAGGATGTAGTCAGTAAAAGAAAGCTTGCATGTATTACTCCTTCTCTGCTAGAGGAACATGGCATGCCCTCTTAACAGAAAATTTAAGCCATGAAGTTATAATGTCTGAACATTTGTTTATTATTGGAGTGCCCATTTCCATGGAGCCCAGGCACAAATTACTGAGCAACTTAAGCTAAAAAGCAGAACATCTCTATGTGCATCCAGAGTGCTGTTTATTCCAATTCTCTGAAATGACAGTTCGCTGACCTGGGGGCATGCTGGAACAACCAAGTACTGCTAACTTAAATCTCAATCTGTGCCAGAAAAATAAAGGATTTCTGTGCTTGGGCACACTGGGTCATATTCATCCTCGCATAATTCCACAGAAGTCCACAGAGTAAGAGAGGGATGAACTATCTCATTGTTTCTGGGAAAAAGATCCAGTACGTTCGAGAAGTTCAGAAATGGTACATCATGAAAGCATGCAGAGCAGTTCAAAGGTTTAGAAAAGTGGTCAGCTAGTGACGCCATTGAGTCGGGGAAATTTCTATGTTATTAGTTGCTGTTTGATACTGGAAGCATAAAAATATACAGTGGTACTGAAAGGGGAGTACTTTTGGTAGCTAGAAACAGGTATCATCACTAAGATACTCTTATACATCATTCACGGCCAATATCTGCTACAGGGTTAGATGACAGTGATATTAGTTCTGATTTAGCATATTCTATCATTGTGATTTGAAGCAATAATTACTGTAATAGGATTATAATTACAAGTGCTTTTAAAATTCATTAAATTTAGCTGAATCAACTATTCCGTATGGGAAAAGGAGTGATTTTAAATATAGAATATTTCCCTCAAAATGCAGCTGAAAGCTCCTTAAGAATAAATAGACCACCTGTCTAGACCACATACTTCTGTAAGAGGCTCGCTCGGAGGTGACTTGTTAACAAAGAGTAGGAGCAGGCGTACATAGCCTGAACCACTGAACCTGCAGGGCCAAATTATTCCTTCCTTCAGGGTCAAAGAAATACTCAGATGCCCCCAAGGGTTTAAAGAAAGAGATAAGGAAAGAGCACAGAGGAATTCCCACCCAGCTCATCCTCTCCTACGGTGCGGAGGTTTCTTGGCCTCGGAGTACCAAGGTTGCCCAAGCACAAGGATGGGCCTTGGCAGACTTTCTGTAACTCAAAGAAATTAAATTGCTATGTTGAGTGAAAATTACATTTGTCTTGCAGTGGTAAGACTCTGTTCTCCATCTAATTCTCTCTACTTTGTTGTTGAGCAGTAACTTCAGCTTCTTCCTAGGACTTAAAGCACACATTTTGTTTTTCTTTCTGTTTATTCTTCCCTCTTTATTCTGAACCAGACTAATGACTTTCTCTTTTTCTCTGTGCCAGCTAATGGATTTTATTCCATTTTCTAGGTGGATGCTAGTATTTCTGTTTCATATATCCAAGACTGCAGAACACAAACATCAAATACTTGCCTAGATCAGGAACTTACTTTTCATGATACGTTTTACGATTCAAAGGCAAAAGTGCATTCTGAATTCTGCTTTCGACTTCATCTTCCTTGCTTAGTCGTATGTTGTGTATACATATATTAGTCAAGGTAAATATCTCCCTTACAACTTCAAATCTGTTATTAACATTTTTTTATTGTGTAATTGCTCTCCAGTAAGCTTCTCTGCAATCTAATTTTAGAGGTTTTTTCTTTTTTTTTTTTTTTTTCCATTTACAGTCAGGTCTTTTATCAGAATTGCATGTATCAGCATCCACAAATCTACATTTTAAATAAATTGAAGTCTCTCAAGATCTAATACAGAGAGGAACTGGACAATGACTCTCTGTCCCATTTTCATACTTCAATAATATGTTCATAGTCATATCTTTTTAATTGTACTACTAACTCAGAGTGCTTTAGGATTCTGTCATATAGCTTTTCTGTTCTTCCCCTTCTTGCTGTTTCTAACACTGCTTCTATTTCCATTCTTGTCAAAAGCCTTTTCATAGTCCAAAAATCTGTACACAATGTTTTGTAATATTTGGCAGACTTATCTGAAACCTAATTCACTGCCTTCTTGTGATTCATGGGTCATAAATTATTTCATATGTAATGTACCCCAAAGGGTAAAAAATTCTTTGTATTAAATTTCAGACAGACAATTTAAGGGGGGGGAAAAAAAAAGGAAAAAAGTATTTTTGAGACACTCTGAAAAGATCTGACTTCAATATATGGTCTGGTGTGTTGTCTCCCACAAATAGTACCTCTGTATCCTTTAGTAAATATGAGATTTTAACATGCTACAAGTGAAAACAATCCTGCCATAACGTGGGCTTGCTATGAACAACTTTAAAGGAAAGGAGAAATACAAAAAGTATAACACTGGATCAGACTATTGATGCATTAAATCAGACCTGTCTCCAGTGATTATTAAACTGAAAGGATCTGTATGAAAACAATTCAAAAACCAAGGATACGACCCAATCCTTACTTATTGCATATAGCCAAATGTATTATTGGGACTCACCCCAATAACAATAAGCTTGTGCCTCAGTGAGTGAGTTTCAATAATCAAAGAAAATAATTAACAAAACAATAAAGATCATTATGACTTCCTTTATGTAAATGCCTTCCAAATGTAAATAGATGAAAGCTTAAACTAAAATTAAGCAATTCCCCTAGACCACTTACAATACTGAAAAGGAACATACGTATATGATTTGTTTACAGTTATAAGGGTTATCAATGAAATATTAGTTTAGAAAAGTAGAAATTCAAACAATTCTCAAAATGTTACTCATATATTCCTTATATCTGTGATCACATTTATTTTAATGGGACTGTTTACAAGAATAAAGATTACCTGTACATGTAAATCTCTGTTGTCACACACTGGTTTGTGGGATGTCCAGAGAACAAATTCTGGAATTTTTTTTTTTTAATGAAAGGACTCTTTGACAGAGACCAGCTGAAAGAAGTATTCTTACATGAAATCAGGTATGTATATGCTCTGTAAATGTCAAGGACAAAACATTTTATTTTGTATAGAATTTATCTTTTGGTTCACTAAAGTCAAAACACTTCTGTTCATCAGAACTTTTTTAAAGGACTGTTTCATAATATGAATCCATTTGGATTATCTGACCAAAGATAAGACTTCAATGGACTTACTATATCATTCACCACTGTACCAGTGCCACAAAAGGGAATTACAATTAATTGGATTATGTTGGTCTCCACCCGCTGATTGTAGAAGAGAAAGTCTGAAACTGTAACTATTTCAAACGGACCATATCTCTCATCAGCCATGGGATTTGGGCTTTAATTTACCAATAAAGCTTAATTTCTTCTCTATATTCTCTTCTGGTTAGGAAGAGGTCATTTAGACACTTTATTCAAGTTATTCAAAAAGAAAGGACAGTTTTGTTAAATACTTTCCATCTAGCACTTCAATACTTGCACCTTGCCTATCGGCATTACTTATTTTCTCTGTTAACAATAAAGTGAGTTGTCTTGAAAAACACAAGCCAGAGAACCCTAGGCCTGAGTTTAGGTCATAAGAATAATTCATGCTTCATCTCTGCTAGTTCAGTTCATGAAATTTTGGCTTAAATTCTTACCTAACATGACAATTTTTTATTAATTGTTATTAACTATATGATGTGTGACACTATACAGGACAGAGAATATCACTTCATGTCATGTAGGTTCCCGCACAGACATGAGGCAGTAAAAGTTTTCAGTAGCAAGGTCCCACATTAGGTATAGGCTTGTCTGTATGGAAAGTTACACTAGGAAATGCAAAAGTACAATTGTAAATTTGATACATCCAAATGACTCATTAACTTGGAAATAGTCATATTCTAGAATGTAGGTGACCTAATCTATTTTAATTAATGTGTTTTACATGCTAAAAAGTGACAATAATACTATTCTTATTCTAGATGTCCATATATATATATATGCCTATATCTATATGTCTATATATATTATATTTCTTCTGGTGGTTCTGCCTAAAAGCTGTTAGGATTTTTCTTCACTATCCTTACTGGAAGGTTATTTCAGTGCCTAATTCCTTCTAGTTACCAGCCTAAAATATTCAACTTTATATACTTTTAAAATAATTATTAATATCAGTAATGCTTGCTTTGATTTTTTTTTTTTTTTTTGGTCAAACTTCTGCATTCAGTCTAAGAAATAAAAAGTCCTCAGTCAACTTACTTCAAAACCATGTTGCTTAATTCACATTTGCATTACTTTTTGCTAATATCTGAAGCTCTAATTCCATTCCCTGGATATTAGCAGGACTAGCTATGCTGTTAAAGATAGGAATGCTTCTAAGTGCTTACTGAATCAGGGCATATGAGATGATAATTGTATGTGTTTAAAACAAAACTTTAAACAGGAGGGGATTATATAAGTTGCTAAAACAAATATATCTTCAAGTGCACTGAAGGACTTTCAAATGTTAACAAAATGTCCTTTGATAATAATAATGCTAATAATAACATGAATTTTCAAATATTTTTATGCATTTTGAGAATCACATGTTACCCTGAATAGGAAAGATTCTTGATAAGTGCACTTTTTTCATACAAATTCATCAACTTCAGAGCTATGTCAGCTCTGAAACTACACCAGCAGAGAATCAGATACTGGAGTATGTCCTGATCCAGGCATGGGTTAGTCCGCACATTTTAGTTTCTCTTGTACAGTGCTGGCCTTACAAGCATTGAAATTTTTATCACTATTAATAATAGCTTTTTTTTTTGGAGGAATATGATGCTTTTGAAAATATGGAACCCCTAAATTTATGATCAAACTTGTGTTCATGAAATGCGTGTAATTACATGACCAGTGGAATTAAAAGCTGTGTACACACAAACATGTGAGACCTTGCTTAGGTCTTTTTAACGAAAATGTTGACATTTCAAGGCCAGTGTGGGCTTAAAAAAATAACTCCATCCACCTTGCCACATGCCATTCCATGTGCTCAGCTATACCTTCTCTCACTGTGCCTCAGAAGATGCATAAATACCCTGGGCACATGTAAACACACTTGGCAATGTTGATGGTTCCTCCTTGGCAGAGAAGGGGTGTAATGAAATACGGGTGACTCAGTGGCATGATGTTTTCCGTTTCCCACACACGCCTCGCAGTCTCACGTGGAAGGAGGAGACACGGCCTCTCGTGCATCCACCAAATCGTTTTTAACATCACACCTTTTCCTCCATCTCACGCACACATTCACGTTTTGCATTTTCACTTGCTCTGTGATAGGACCTAACACAGATTCGCTGCATTAAAGATATATTTGTGCCTACCTTTCCCTTTTGCAGGGTTTATCGGGATGTGCATTCTAACTGTAATATTTCCAATTCCTCTTATTCCACATAAACTTACAGGCATATATTTCAGGAGTGAAAAGGTATGCTTCAAAACAATTTTTAAACTTCAAAGTACATAGATTTTTCCTGATCTTCAAATTAGTCTTGTGAATGGACTTGTAATTAACAGGAGGATTTCAACATAAAATAAGAGATTTTCATGTCTTTGGTTCCTTGAGATACATTCAGGTTCCTCCCACAAGAAATACATTAAAATATTGATTAGATTAGAGTAACATTTCAAATAAATGGAGATTTATACTTCCTTTTGGATACAGAATCTTATAAAAAGTTTCAAGGCAACGCACAACAAAGCAGTTGACAAGAAAGATAGCATCTGCTTTCCTGGCTATTCAAGCTGAAGTTTTTCATTCTAAATGCAAGCAATGTTTCCGAAGTTAACATAATTAACTCACGACAATCCTGAAACATCATAATATAAGATACAGATGGAAATTCAAAGCTTTAAAAATGTCATATAACTGCAAGAGGATTATCATTTTTAACCACACAAATCTGAATACTAATTAAAACAGGTGTTTTTATTTCAAACACTTTGGCACACTGTGACATTACCGGGAGTATTATTTATGTATTAGTCTACCAGGAAGCATGTATTGCTTGAAAAATATGATACGCAATAACAACGAACTTATGAGATAAAAGAATGACACTCTGTACTGCTTCCTGAAACAATAAAAGACCAGTAGTTCAATTAGTTAGTAATTTCCGTGTAACTATTTGACAGATTCTACTAATTGTTAAGCTCCCACTAACTATTGCTTTACATAATTAATTATATTCAAACGCGAACAACAAAGACATGTGGGCCAGTTGCCCTTTTGACAATGTTTTTCGCAAACTGATTTGCTTACCAAAAATATTTTTAGAACTAAAAGATACTAATCTTAAGTGGAAATACACATCAAAATGTTAAAGCAGCTCTGCATTTTACCATGGTTATGAGAAAAAAATTTGGATTGTTTAACATATCATTTATGCTGCATGCATAATAGCTGAAGTCTTCTAGCAGAGATCTTTCATATTAATTTAGCATTGCATAAAATTCATAGTAACAGGTCCAAGGGTCAAGCATCATTCATCATTAGTTGAAGTGACATTTGCAACCCTTCATATAGCAGCTGCTTGAAAGGGGAAAAAAGGTATTCTTTGGGAGAATGGGGGGTAGCACACAATCCTCACTCTATCTGCGGAAGGGAAAACAAGGTGCCACTATGTCAGCATGGTAATGTGCTTAAATTTGGTGATGTCATTCTTCCCTAACCCCCACGAGTCACAAGGCACAAGGCAGCTGCATTCCTGAACTTAGTAGTTCGGGTGGAGATAAGTAATAACTAGATGTAAATGAATTACATTACTGTGGTTGTGAACATAGCTCTGTGCATCTAAATTATGATTTATATCAGGATCCTATCTTGTTTTGGAGAGTTTTCTACTTGTTAACAAGGCAGCCCTTGTTCTCATGGCATCCTCCAGGCATAATAGTTTCTGGGAAGCCAAATAAGATCACTTTTGAAACTGCAAGACAGCATTCCAAGACTTTGCAGCAGAACACATTGGCCAAATTAGGACTTCTGAAGACTGTTAACTAACAAATAAAATCTTTTTTTTTTTTTCTTTCTTTGTGGCATGTCTTGCCTACTATAAAACATTAAGATCAGAACGGGAAATGTGAGCAATTAAAATGAAAATGTAATCATCTGCAAGAAAAGATAAATTTGTATTAAATGGCTAATACTTCACAGTCCTTTTGATATTACAAGTACTTTTTAAGAAAATATATATTTTATGTCACAGTCATTTTTATTATGTGAAACATGTGATCTCTTTGGAATTATGCACATTTTTAAATCGCAGTCATTAAAACAGCATGCAACACAAAGTCGTTAGATTTTGGAGCTTTGCTAATATTTGGTGATTTTCCTCAGCTTTGCTATTATACCTGAAATGTATTTAATTTATTCATGTCACTAATTATCCACTAGTATTTAAAGCACTGTGATGATTACTAACCTAGACTACCACTTCTTCCTTAAAAAGTTTAATGATTTTTACAAGGGAAGCCAATGCTTTTTAAAGAGTCACTTAGAAGCACATGAAAAATGTTCAAGGACATTGCTTATTACACATTGCAACTCTATGAGCCACTATAAATTAAGCTCCCAGTCAAAACACTTCTAGCAGTGAGAAGTTACTTTTCCACACCCTACGCATGCATTATGAAGGAGAGAGTGCACTGGTCTGCCCTTGCATGGAGACAAAATACGGTGCTGCAGGTATTTCATGGTGGGTTTTCATTATAGCCAACGGCAGCACTGGGCTCTTGCATTGCACGGCAGCTGTGAGCTTCAGACCAATCCCCAAAATGGTTCACAGATTGTGTTGGTCATATATTATCTTATCTAGAATATAAGATGGCCATACATCAGTGAGCAAGCCATCCCCAAAACAGAGAAAAAGCATTTCTACAAAGGACCAGTGCTACCGATCCATAACTCTTATGGCATCTCACCTTCCCATGGATTTCAATAGCTGTGCAGACATTAAACACGTATGTAAAGATGTTATAGATACCAGAAAGGCAGAATGGCTGTAAAAGGAATAGAACAGCAGAGGCAAGATGACTGGCAGATAGGGTTGCCACATCCCCCTTAAAGAGACTGCTCCTTTTCCACACCTTATGTCTCTTGTACCATAAAAATATGCATAGATGTATGTGGGAGCATCATAGCAGATTTCTTGGGATGCGTGCCATGCATCTGAGCTTCGAAGCTGGCTCAACGTTGTCACCATTAAGTCGCAGTGTACACAGCAACACTTCAATCTAATTTCAATTAGGGAAAAGTTACATAGAAACTTCTTGGAGAGTACACATGACCCTACACATAAATACCAATTAAATTCAGTATCATCAGTGTCTTTGCAGTGAACACTGATACCACCAGTGAGAGGAAGGAATTTAAAATGAGGCAATGCTTGATGACATTGCCTCCATCTACAAACTCTGCCTGTGTTAACTAGTACGTCAACGATTAGTAAAACAGTGGGACTCATCTGTGAAGAAATGGGGTGAAAAGAAGTAATGACATGAAATTTTCATTACAAGCAGTTTTTATGTGACATAAGGTAGAATGTTGCATCATTATGCGACAAAATACTACCTGGTAAATGAATAAAAGCCTAATCTACTGAAAAGCTACCAATACCAGGAGTGTTAAGCAGTTGCAACTGAGATAACACGAGAACTAACTAGAACTACTTCTCGTACCAAGGACACATAATCTCCTCAAACTAGTTGGTTTATGTGCCTAACTACCCCTCTGTCCTGAACTCAGACAAATTATTGCAGCATCATTAAGTGGGATCAGTGAGATCATACCCATTTTCGTGTGGATATGCTGGATACGCAGGCACTGCACTTAGAGTTGTTCCATTTTCTTTTGTTTGCCAAGTCTTTTATTTAGAAACAATGGAACAAAAAGTGCAGCAAGTTAGAGCTTTAATTCTTGACAACCAATTTTTTCATTCAAAACTTAGAAGATTCCCCTAAGATGCAGATTACTTGAGGGAGATATAAATGTGCCCTTTAAGCACAGAATGAAAGAAATCCTCCCAAACCAACACCCCTCAAACCTGCAAGAAGACCAGGAGGAAAAGTCATCCTAAAAGTGTTAAGACTCCTTGCACACCATCACTCATTGGTGACTGGGGAGTCTTTACAGTCTTTCAAATCTTCTTTCAATCACAAGATGCCTTAAAGGGACAGGAGGTCTTAAAATGTGCTCTCTATCTCCCCAGTTGAGAAAGATACATCGAAGGGGGAGGGAGGGGGAAGTCAAGCCACAACACAAAAAGCATTAATGCAAAGAACAGTGGGGTCTCTCCCTAATTTGACTTTCTCTACAGGTGGTCTGCAGCTGCATCCAAACAGGTTACACTACCGCCTTCCCATGGGCATTACAACAAAGTAGGATCTGTATTCACAAGAATACATTTACTAGCATGGGCTGATTCAGGTCTAAAAATAAGAAAAAAGAATTTTTCAGAATAGCCTGAGGTAACTCTCTGCGCCAGCAGAAGACAGTAGCAGTCTTGTTTCACTGGCTGTGCGTGATGATAAAGGGTATCAGAAACCTACTTCACATGACTCATAGAAGCCACAGCCAGCTTCCAATTGATTCATTTTATTTGTATTAGTTTGTTCTCCATCGACTACACAACAGGCTAGACCAAATCAATAAGCAATATTCTGTTTTCTATTGACTCGGGGGTAATCCGCGCTGGGCCCTGCAACTGCTATATCTGATTTTCTAGTTCTGGATATCATCATGGAAACGACGGGGCTCAGAGACCACTTAGTGCAGGAAAAAAATGGGAAAAGATTGCAAAAGCAAGGCGAGATATTGGCTTTTAAGCTGTTACACCTGCAGGAGGAGGTATAAGCAGTCTATGCCTCAGCTGGACAGCCGCAAAGACTGTGCCGTGCTTACGGTACTTTTCCAAGGGATGCAGAAGGTATTTTACGTTGCGTCTAAACAATTATAAAGTGAAAAACACGTACAAGCACACATGCATACATGCCTTTGGTAGCATGCAAAAATGATACGTGAATGAGGTTAGCATGTAACTATCACATTTCCCTCCCAGTGCCCACAAGAGCTTCTGCGGCCCCAGGAGAAGGCTGAGAGATGGTGATGGCAGCACCCGCATCTGAGCAGGGTTTGCCGAGATGGAACAGTAAAACCGACACGGTGCTGCCAAAATCCCTACTGTGGACAGCACCGCGAAGTGCTGTTCCTGTGCACCTGTAAAATGGCCTTTGTTGAGCTTCCTTAAGTAGACAGTTACACCTGCTTAAATGGATTCCAGTGTGATTAAGCTAAAACATGACACCCCAGAAGTTTTTTGGCCATTTCTACTCTGTTTTGGCCAGCTTGTCCACAGTACATTTGGTGGTGAAATCAGCTACCTGGATGCTTCCAAATACCTTATATTTTACCTCCTGACGTTGTGGTTTTTTTTGTTTTTTTTTTTTTTTTTAAGACTTCCTCTTCTTGCAAGTAGTGGCTAAGTGGAAATTAAAGAGTTTTTACCCAAAACTGTCCCACACCACTTCTTCTGCACAAGCTTGCTGACATACTCAGCATAAGAGTAAAGCAGCTGTCATTACCCCTTCATAGATGAAGACTGAGACACTGACTGTATTGCAATATGTTCTATTTCTTTTAACTTAAAACCTGTGAATCCTCACTCTGACCAGGTCTTGGATTTCTTGAGCTGCTGTACTGTGCCTTACCCAAAGTAGAGAGCTGGCTTTTTAGTGTCTCTGATAATACTGACTTTTCTACACGAGATAGAAATAACACGCTGGATACTGGGGTGGATGTATGTAAAGGGTGTCAGAATACGGCCCAGTGTGTTCTTCCTATCAAATACACTTGACAAACTTTAATGAAAAGTCTTCTCTACTTCCTACTAACAGATGTTTCCAATTTTTTCTCTCTCAGCACTTTAAACCACCATCTTTAGTTTTCATGTCTAAGAGACATTATTATAGGATACATCATAATGATATACTGTACATTCATATACAGTATCCCATACAATGACTAGTTGATTTATAATTCAGATCCAATAAAGGGAAAAATTGATTTAACTGATGACTAGTGAAATACTAAATGCATTACAATGTTTGAAAAGAACATCCTTTTCTTGCAATGCTAGTGACATAATAAAATTAAATATGGATATAAGATAATGCCCATTATTATTAGGCAAGTGGAATCAAAGGGAGCAGGAAGAAAAGCAATCATTATGGATCAAGGAATGCCTAAACTTCCTCTTCAAATGTGCAAAGACATGAACAGAAATGGAAAAAATTCACAAATAAAATAAATTCAAACAATCTTGTATTACAGTATAGAGTTAGTTTTCCATTAACTGGTCTTGGTCTACCAGGGCTTTCAGTAGCGTTGTTGCATTTGGGTACCATATTGGGGGTAACTGTGAATTCCAGGGGTCATCAACCTTATTTTTTAAGCTCTGTGTTAAATATTTATTTCTTCATTATCTCTAAGCCCCTATAGCAGTATGAAGACACAATTTAGCCCCACATCCAAGAAACTGTCATCCCCTCAAATGCCCTACATCTCACCCCTTCTTCTCACTCTGACTTTTTCCTTCACCCCACAAAGTCCCTATCAAGGTTCATTCCCATAGCTCACCCTTTCCCAGATTGCCTGCTCTCCCAGAATAGTCACCCTATATAATATCGAGGTGATGCAGCCACTAATTCTCATGTCTCATTCAAGAAGCTTTACAAGGGCTCCCCTTTCCTAGAAAACTGCTGTGCAGGCAATGAGCCTGCTGGGGTGCTGGTGGACAAGAGCATCAGCAGGTAGGGAGCACAAAGTCAAGGTGCCAGTGAACTTCTTTATCCTTTAGAAGAGCTCACCAACATATTACACAATTCCAGATCTGAAATTGAGGCCAGACACCTCAGAAGTAGTTGGGTTTTTAACTTTCTTTAAGCATCTGCTAGAAGTCAGTCATTTGCAGTTCAACATTTGCAAATATCTTTGTTCTTCCAGATGGGTAAATTGCTTTTAATACAAAATAACTTCTATTCGGAAGCGGCTGTGATTGCTCATACAAACTTAGATTGATGGTCAATTTTTTATAATCCTGGTGCAGTAGTTTTTCCTTTAGGAACATGTGCATTTTGCTTCTGGAGAAGCAGTGGCAGAGAGTCGGAGCCAAAAGACTTTATTATATTGAAAAAAATCATACAGTCATTATAACCAAAATAACACCCAAATACTGGCACTAAGCTATACCTCATTTTACTGTCGCATCAATAACATTTTAAACTACTTTAGTAATATCGGATATTTTACAGTAAAGTTATTATTGTCTCTAAAAATCTTTGGGGATTTTAACCTATATTATGGAATTCAAGGAAATATTATTAATCAGCTCACAAAAAAATGCACTAGCAGAATCTGGGGGTCAGCTAATTTGCGCTTAAACTCCTACATTTGCACCTGCAAAACTGGATAATTATGCTCCTAGCTGCCCATTCATGTGTACAGATGGGTGCACCCACACATTTTTGTGGGATAATTTTTGGAAGCCTATAGAAAATATGGTCTTTAACGATTTTAATAAGGTTGGCAAAACATACTTTCTTTGCATAAAATTATGTAGTTCCCAAGTCTAAAATTACTTTGATTTAAAAAATGAAAATTGGCAAGGGATTAATCCATAATATGGTCTAATTACTTTTTTTTCTTAAAAATTAAATGGTCAAGATCTTAACTCAGAATGGTGGTTACTGTTCATGAACTGAAACTAAGAAATAGAGCAGAATAAGGAATTTTATTAGGTGTCTAAATATGTATTTAGCTAATAGAATCCTCTTACCTTTGGCTGAATAACAGGTATAATAATTATGAAAGCATATTTAATTTATACATCTGAAGCATAAAGCTCTACTAATTATATTTTTATGAGATTGAAATGCAAACTGGCCAAAGCTTGGAAATAAAAAGTAGAACTGACTTGCTGTCATTAACTTGCAAAAACACATACATTCATAAACACACATGCTCAAACAAATAAAAGGAGAGAAATACAGACAGACAGACACAGAGGATGTTGAAAGCAGATAATTAACACGCATTTTGGCCCTTACAGATGGTATTGTCAGCTTTTATTTAACCTTTGCATTGTTTAAAATGTTGAAAGTTTAATTCTTATTTATCAAAGTGGTTTCAGCAGCATTCAAAGGATATTTGCCAGTTTGTAACGTATAGGGCTTGCTAAACATTGTTGAGTAAACAGATCAGGTTTTCAGTGAGGACTGAATTTTCCCTGTCATGTTCAGTAGGAAAAAACAACGTTAAAGCAAAGATACTTCTTTTTGCTCTCTGATATTTTATTATTGCTTTGTTTGCAGAGGTTACTTCTATCAGTAAGTAAATATCACTGTGAATTTCTCTTTGTCCTTCATCAATCAAAACCAGTCAATTATCAGACTAGTGCAACTAGATCAAAACTCCAGGCTGTGTACTCATATTACCACTCATATTATTACTAAAAGCGCATCTATATTCCAAACTGGGATACCATAACCCCTTTGTCATTTTCCAATAAAAAAGACCATACCAAATAGGCAGAGCACACCGTAATTAGCAGCTGGCAGAGAAAGCTGTAAATCTGTATGAGTTCTGAACGATTTGCTTACATTGTTGCTTTGTTGACAAATGATGCTGTACATGTTAATGTTCCTGAAATGTCCCCATTGCACCTGACGTGCCAATAAATGCCAGCCAGCTGTATGAATTATGGAAATAAGATTTTTGTTTATGAAGGTATCCCAGACATTTATTTTACTGCATGCCTCTTGACAGATTTAATGTCTGGAGTTACATTGAGAAGATATTTGCTACCTGACATAATGGATAATGGAAACTTTAAAGGCTTTTTTTAATGATGAGACTAATATATTTTTTTAATTTTACCTTGTGGCTACACATTTACTCTCGGTATAAAGCTTGCATATTTTAAATGAAATGATACTAAATTGTTCCTAATGTACAATGAGTTGGATGAAACCAGCGCTGCAGTGTATGAGAAAACAGAGGAAAAGTATCTCCGAGAGCTACTAAAGCAAGAATGCTGCATGCAAGTTTACCTATTTTCTCTTAGTTTTTTTTATCTCCTGTGCACATTTACTAGCATATCATCAGTGAACAAAGGTAGCTGCTAAGACTTAGGCATTTCAAAGTATGATAAAAATCTTATAACAGATGTATTTATAGCAGACTCCATAAAACATTCATTTAATATGCTAAGGCAAGACACAGAGAACATAGAAACATGTACATCTACCAACTATATTTAACTATATTTAACTGGATTCAGAACCAAAAAATCTGTTACTGAACTCTGAATATTCAAAAACAAGGTGTACGTTCTTAAGTAAGACACACCAAAAAACCCCACCAAACCCTAAAGTATTAGAAACATGAAAACTCTTATTCCAACCCTGCTTTTAGCAAGCATCCTTATTCTGGCCAAGGAAAACGATCTCAGACATCCCGTCTCTGAAACAGAAACTCTGATAAGGCTCGTCCAGAGACAGGTTTGCAGGTTACTCTCGGGTTTCCTCCAAGGCACACGCCGTTTCTGCCGAGCTCGCTTCAGATGGCGCCCCGAAGCTCTCCCAGCACTGGGCGGGCAGCAGGTGCTGGATCCCGGGAATCCCAGCACCGCGTTTTCCCTGCCCTGCATGCGGGGAACCTGATTCCTGCTCCAAAGTGGAAAAATTTAGCCTGGCAGAAGAGCCTGTACTACGCAAGCTCTTCAATTCTTCCTCTATTAGCACATGTTAGTGTATTGTCAAGAGGAACAATAGCAACCCCACAAACTATTTATTCCATCAAGAACAATTTATTGTCTTTTGTAAGTTCGTTTCCAGCTTCTGAAGCTCAAGAGAGAAAAATCTGCTGGTTCTTTAAAACTTCAGATGTTAGGGACTATTTGTAGTCATCATATAAATGGGGGTGGTAACCAAATTAACCAAATTCATTTTGTAACCACAAATCATTCCTATTAAAATACTCTCTTCTCACCCCACCTCAAAAGAAGAATAAGAATAATAAGAAAAAAGGAGTCCAGATGGTTAAAATTATTTTTAAGCAAATATTTAGTGGTTACAGTTGAATTCTTCTGGCACACATTCTCCACTACAAAAATGACACCCCACATTCACTGTGTTAACCATTTTCCAATGTGCCAGCCAAATGAATGCCTCAGAGAACACACACACACACACACACACGTTATGGAAGCATTATCAGAAATGCTATAGTTAAGGTTCCTTTGCAATTTGGACATAAAAGAAGGTTATTTTACACTGTGGTAGAATTTCGTCTCCAGGTATAACATGCAACTTCTCAACAGACAACTGAGTTTTCTAAAGCATTCCCTTTCTTGAAGCAGACCTATTTTTCAGCATATTTCTTTATTGCTAATGTCACTGGAAACTCTATTTGGGGAGTGGGGTGGGAGGGGGGAAAGGCTTGTGACTATACATTCACAGTAACTGCCATCTCCAGATTTCGCACAGTTTAGAAATGTTTTACTAAAACACAAAAAGTGCATTCCTTTATTTTCCATAACCTAATTTAGCCTGTACAAGAAGAAGCCCAAGGAACCCCCTTTGTTGCTCTGACAGTTGCTTTAATTCTCCCGTGTTTTTTCTCAGGCTCATTCACATGTTGACCCACACTACTTGGAGTACACCAATATTATATATATATTTTCAACAGATTTAACAACCACCACCACTACACACATGCCCCTCTGCGCAGCCAGTTCACATCGCAGAGCAAACTGGTGGGAGGCTGCTGGGTAGAAGCAAGAGTACTGGCACCAGTATGGGGCTGGCTGTGGTGATGGACGGCCGGGAAAGGTGTTCCCCTGTACTGCTCCTGCAAACTGGTTCCTCCAGTCTGGCATCCCAGGAGGCTTGCCAGATGGAGAAACCTTCTCCGCAGCAGAACTGCAAGCTGTGCTTCTCGGGAAACTCGAGGCTGTAACCCTTTCCCTCTTCCTCCACATACCCTGTTGCTTCCAGATTTCTTTCAATGCCTACATATAAACAACCGAGACGAAATCTTATTTCTCAGAGACGCACAAACTTAACTTGCTTCTAAACCTTTTTCCAGCAAATTAACCCCAGATAACTTAACACTGTATATGTAGCTTTGGGAATAGAAGTTAATTCATCCTAGGTCAGAGCTAAAACTGTGCATGTGATTTGCACGAAATGGATGCGTGTACTGTGGTTGCTCACATATTTTACGCAGAAGAGATGCTTGTTGTGAAGTTGCAGTGCTTGGATATCAAGTTTGCATGGTCAAGCTTATGACTTGTTCTGTGCAGACATTAAGGCTGGTTATCTAGTGATCTTCTTTACCTACAGTTGATGAGACACTGCTAGTAAAAACCCTGATAGAAACAGCAATTTAAAGTTAACAAAGGTTTATTTTGGTAGAGGTTAAGGTCTGAATTATATATGTTTGTTAAATGAAAGGAAATACATGTCTCTCTCTATATATGCATGTATATATGCACACCTGTTTTACATTGGTGTAACTTCTCTGATCTCAGTGTTTTACATCAGGATACCGAAAGGTAAATCTGACCCATACCATAGAGTCTCCAAAGGGCTAACTCTCATTATTTTTGTTACAAATGCCTGTATTTTGCTCAGTGGAAGATTAAAGCTAATGTATAGCAGAAGAGCAATGTAAAGAATCCTATGGTAAGTCTCCATCCTCCTTTCAGTACCTACACAGTGGGTAGTACAGGAACTCAGGCTCCACTATCCATTTTCTTTTTCACGTGCATGGAATTCATTGAAAGTAATGGGAAGGAAATTACAGTAGTCTCACAGGTCTCTAACGAGAGATCACTGTGTGGAAAAATGTGACTTGTCAAGAGCTACTTTCTTTGTATTGTTTCATGAGAAAATATACCATAAAGAATAGCTGAAACCTAAAAGCTCTGCATTCCTTTTCCAGTATTAAATCAAACCAGATATTGGTAAAAGGTGCAATTTTACTGGAGACATACCAAAAGGTGATAATATTCCTATTGACTAAGGCCAGTGGTTGGCATAAAATATATACTCTGTTCACAGTAAATTATTCCATAAATATTTGCATTTTCCCTCTGCAGTTCACCGTTTTAGTGTGTTTACAACTAAGAAAATAAACACACAAATATCAAATAAACAAAGGAAAGAGATCTAATTAAAGGCTAAATTTATTCACTTTGGGGGAGCAATTACTCTCAATTATTCCTGCTCTTTCCTCATGTAGGTAGAAATTCACTACCAAGGAAGAAGAATACCTCAAGCCTGACTAATTTCTATTTGTGCATGAACAAAACAATATAGGCATTCTGCAAACTTTCACACGTGCATACGTCCCTGCAGAATGGAGGTTTCTGAGGAGCAAACTGCTCCAGACCTTGCTGTGGTAGAAGTAAAGCAAAGTAAACCCATGTCACAGCAGAGGACTGCCACTATTAAACACCCCATGAAATGACAATGAGGAATGGAAGGAGTACTAGTCACCAGGGCCAGGCTTTAGTCATGTTGCACTTTATGATTGAAAAGAAAACCCCATGAAGATGCCTGCCTCTGTGCAAGGCGGGTTTGCAGGCAGCCTCCAGCACGGGCACTGCTCTGCCATTATCTTGTTATAGAAAACATTACCTGCCTTGCTCCCTATTACTTATGTTCTGCACTGAAGAGTGGCACGTTGATTAATTACTACTCTAAAGTGCTTATAAAGCATCAGTCCAAGGCAGGTTTACTAGGTTGGGGCCTCCCATGATTTATTGACTAAGGAGAAAAGCAAAGGCTATTTGTGAAGGAACATTTTCTTCTGGGGGAAAAAAAGAAAAAGGTAATTTCAATTACCCATCCTCTGCTTCCCCAAATTAAAACGTCTAACCCTAAAGAGTAGAGCCAAAGACTTTCTTCCTCTGGAATTCATGTAAAAAATTAAACAGCAACAGAGTTTTATTCCACTTCTCCTTAAAGAACACCTGGCAAATGTTACAAAAGAAACAACCTGAATCAACTGGTAAGAAAGGTCTGAAATGTGGTTTTTTTGCTGATATAGGGAATTGATCAGAGAACTTTGGAATAATTAGAGCATTTCTGCTCTAATACTTTTTGCTTTTTCAACATTATGGTTGGAAAGGTAGAAGAAAAAGCAAAGCACAAACACACTGACACACACACACAGATGAGGAGTATCCTCAGGAAGGATTAATTTGGTTTTGGTTTGTCTCTTTTTTTTTTACCAGCAGTGAACTGGCATTTTGGGTTTACTGCGCTTCACTTACTAAAGCCTTTTAATAGTATATAGTGCAGGAATGTGAGAGGAAAAGATTCCCATATGACAGGGATCCTTTGATATTGTTACTTCAACCAAAACTTTGAAATACAGTAGCTGGTTTTGTGTGTAGCATATGACAATTTTTTCCCAAGTCTTATAAACTTTGATTTACTTAACTACTGTCACTGATGTGATTCACAGAGAAAGAAAGCATGAAGAGATTGAGAGAGAGAAGTAGCTAATGTGTTAGTCTATTTGATGGCACAGGATTATATGGTACAATAATTAGTGCAGCCTGTATAAGAAGTCTACAAAAAAATATTGGTATCAAAGAAAGAAAAGAAGAAGATAATGTCAAATGCTTCCAATAATTTTATCACAGTTTCAATACAGTATTATGCAGGTTTTCTAATAAAATTTATTTCTTTGTAGTAGCTAAATTTACACTAAGCATGAGAGAAAAAGGAGATAACTCTGTTCTTGCATATAGCAATGTGACAAATTCCACTGGATTCAGTGGGTCCTTGCACCTGAGGGGCTCCCGCTCATTGCCATATATTCTGCAATAACCTAACATAATACCACACCAGCGTCGCTTTACATCATGCTGAATGGTAACGTTACAACTTCACAAAGCAATGTGATTGAAGCTGGCTACCTTTCTTCTGGAAAAATGTAGTACATGGTTTAAAAAAAAAAAAAAAATCTTGTGTAGTGAACATACTCTTTTTCTACTGCTTATACCTGGCAAGTAAACATACAACCTACAACACAGCAGAGTTTTAAAGTGCGAGAGCCTCAAAGATGCCCTTAGAAATTGTAAGTGGGATTGTTAATTCTACTAGGAGAAATGAAGATTTCTCCTGGGGAGAGCAAAGGCAATTTGGGGATTTCCTCCCCACTTCACTGCTGACAGTCTCTGCAATCCTAACTGCTCATTTGTGATCATCTCCAAAGTGGATTGAGGTGAGCTTTGGAAACAGCCTGGAGAAGGATACCAAATCCATACAGGTGGGATCCAAATCCCCTGCCTGTGAGTGCATTGTCCTGTCCCAGACATGACAATGTACAGCAACCATGCACCCAAAACTTGAAGGTGAATATAACATTTGCAGGTCTACCACGTGAATTAGAAGGTATTGATGTCACAAAGCCGAAGAAGGGGAGGATTTTCTCCAGAACCTGCTGAGACACCTTGTCCTTATCTTGCGTGCTCTGCTCAGGGAAAAAGAATTGCCTCTCACCTCTCTATGGTGTAGTTTACCTATATGTAAAATGAAGACAGTTCTTGCCCTCAAGGGGTACAGAGAAGCTTAATTAAACAAGAGGTTCTTAGCCTTAATCAGACTTCTCTCACTTGCTAAGTACATGGGAAATCCTTCAGTTCAGGAACAAACTTGACACAATGACAGATGAATCTGCTTCCTTACTGTCTTGCCTTTAGGAATTACTTTCCTTGGGAATAGATATTCATGAAGGTATTAAAAAAACATCCAAACCAACCAAAAAAAAAAACCCAAATCCCCACATTTCTATCACTGCTAATGTTTCTTCTTCGTATCAAATGTTTCCAGCAATTTTATTTTATCGGGGAACCTGCCTTTGGGAATTGGTTCCATATTTTGTCTAAACCCACAGAACATGGCAGACTGCAAAGCACTCACTTAATTCTAGTACAGGGGTGAGGACGTGCAGATGTACAGACAGAAGATGTGATAAGTGTATGAGAACTGTGAGATGCATATGGGGCAAGTCCTTCATCCCACCTCACCTCTCAACCCCAACTTCTTCCCTCTGTGGATAGGGTGGTTTGGGAGAGGAGGGACCCCATCACCATCACTATGAGTTTAGTCTCTTGCCACAAAGAATTAAGCACTGGTCTTGCCAGATGTTGGACAACGTTGGTGACATCCAGTGCTTTCTGTATGTACAAGGACTTTATCATGATTTGAGAAGCTCAGAAGTATTAAGGTGGCATTCAGAAGCACAGAGGATCACATCTGTTTTAAAGCCAGTGGGTTATTTTTAAATGGGAGTTGGTAAAGACAGTCAAGAGAGTTTCAAAAAAGTAAAATCTCAATGATTTCACTGAAATATTATCTATTTGTGGAATAAATAAATGCGGAGCCAAATAATTCTGAAGTATCTAAATTCCACCTTCCCTCTCCCACTCACAGAATCTGCTTTAAAGCAAAAGTGCCAAATTAATACAAGAATGATAGTTCTCACAGTATCTCCTGTCAGGCTAAGAAGGTACAGAGAATATCCTGAGAAATTATGTTCTTAGGAAATATTAAGTCCAGTTTTGAAAGTTATTAAGGGTCAACAAAATTAAGAGGAATATCCAAAGTTTTGGTGTCTTGAATAAAATTTGAACTTTGCCCCTCTGAGAGTAAATCAGCAGTATGCATGTGAAAAAAGTTTTTTTTCCCTCTTAAGCAAAGCATACCAGTGGAGCAAGCAGAGGCAGAAGAAGTTTCAAATATAGCACACTCCTTTTTACCGATGGGTACTCTTGGATAGAGCTTCTGCTCTACCACCCACCCGTTGAGAGACCTGATGTTGGTGCTTGAAGTCAGATGAATTTGGACCAAGTTTATTGATTTTCCAAATTGTGATCTCTGAAAATCCCTCCCATTCCCATTCCTCCTGTCCCACCATTCCTCTTGGGTTTTGGCTCTTCCCCAGCCCTGCTTCCCCCACCTCTCCCAGGGTGCTCCCAGACACGAGCCCTGGCTCTGTCATGGCTTCCCCAGTGAGACCTGGTTGACAGCACTGAAATACAGGCTTAGCACAGGAATGTTTTACTCTGCAGAAGTACCAGAGCTGGAATTATTTGCAAAACCTCATGGGTGCACCCATGCCCTCCTCAGCTCCTCTTCTTCCCCAGCTTTGTGGTGTACCCAATCAGGCAGCACCTTCCTGTTTTCTCACCCCCAAAAATGATTGTCCTACACCTAGGGATGGCAACTCCTGCCAGAGACACCCCTTCCAGCCCCAGCCCATACAATTTTCTGCCTGTGCTCCACCACCACGTTTGCCAGTTGTGCTTCCCGTTCCCACATAGGCTCTATTGTTCCTCAGGAAGGGGATGGTTAATCAGGAGACAATTACACTGAACAGTCTCGGGCAGTTGTTTGGATGGTTTCAGCACAGCGATCGACAAGATGCTGCCTTCGGTGCTCAATGCCTGTTAAAAACGCTCTTGCCCAGCCCTACCCGCTCATTTTGACTTGCCAGGCTGCACTTCATTGTCCCCTGAATTGCACCTACACAACCGAGGCTGTGTTATAAACTGGGTCACTGAACTGATCTAGGTTAAAAATATCTCAGATATTCTTTAATGAAGTGTCAACAACTATTCTCAGGCTGAAGAGCGACTGGAATACCTCCTAATAATCTTGCTTGCATATGCAAAAAGTATGCCCTAATCTAAAATGTATTTATAATATAAAATGGAGTTCAACATTTGACCTGAGTGTATCCTACTCTGTCACACAGACAAAGGAAATAAAAATGTGTTGCTGTAATTTCCTTGACGGCAAAAAACCAAAACAAACAAGAAACCTCACACATATATGTCTAGGCCAATATATATGATAATGTGAAACAATGAGTTAGATTTTTCATGGCCACATTGAAACTCATCTTGTTAGTTCTAAAACTGCAGCACATAAATGTGATTTTTTTACATCAAAATTTAAATAAATAAATACATCCTTAAACTTCATTGATTAAAAGTTTTACTGACTTTCTATAGAGTTTGGAATAAGAAAGCTTCACAGCCAGGACAATGAACACTCTTCTTTGGAAAAATAGCATAACGATGATGAAGCATAATGATGATGATTATTGTTTTTATTGGTGGTGGTAGTTTAATACTTTTATTATTATTAATAGTGGAAGTATCACCATCTAGATTATTATAACTACATTAGTGCAAGATGCCTTAAGTTCCATGTCCCATTGTGTCAGGCATTACAAAAGCACATAGTGAGAGTGAGAAAAAGTTTATAATCTAAGCAATTAAGGCAGACAAAAGGTGCAGTGAGAAACAGAGGCACAAAGAGATGAACTGACAAAGAGCCCACGGAGAAAGCCAACGTTAAGCCTCAGATATCCAGAGTTAGCATCTATTTAAACACAGACTTGTTTGTCTATACACATGTATATATGTATTAATGCATATCACATTATCCAGCTCGAAGATCATTATTAATACCAGAATACCAGGATTAAAAGGAAAAAAGGAAAAACTGATTTGTGTTTTGTTTTGTTTTCCTAAGGTAAAAGCTATCTTAATCAAAACTGGACAGACTAAAAGCGGTACAGCACAGAGCAAACATAAGATTGAGCTTTGCTGGTGACTAACTTCAGTCAAAGCAATGTTCAAACCACAACCCATTAAAAAACCCCCTAAAATTCAAATAACTGTTTGTAGGATCTGATCATGACTCCAACAAGCAATGGCAGTGCGCTTCCTATTGGGATATGGACAGCAAATAAGAAACTTGGTGGTATTCCAGCTGATGAAGACTCTGGTTAAAAGAAGGCAGACAATGTGCATTTTCTAGCACAGAGAAATTTCTTTCAGCTCTTACAACCAATCATTACATATCCAAGTTCAGAAAGCCTCACTTGTATTTTGCATATTTGATAACAATGAGTTAACTGTGAAACAAAAAGGATTATTAGCATATTTTTTAAATTTTTCTTGTACTTTAATTTTGATTTGTATTATAATTTAAATACTTCATATATTTGGCATTATGTACTTTCTCTTACATTTACTTTTTAGGTGCCTTACAAAGACTGTTTTATTGGTTTGGCTGCTATAATTAATTTTTTAAATGAAAATATTTTGAGATTTTTTTCATGTTTAAATAGGCCAGATATTTCAGCCTCGTTTACAGATGTGAACATGCCCAAAATATTTCAGCAGCTTAAGCCCTTTTTCCGTGTTACATTTAAACAGTCAATTTTTGAGAGCTGCTTTTTGTCTCAAAGTTATTTAAAGTCTCATCTTGTCATTAAGTTACACTACAAGTAATCTAGAGTTCAGGTTCACACATGACAGTTAATAATTTTAAATTCTAGAACAGAAGAATTCAAAACTAAGCCTCACATTACCTAGAAAAAAAATAGTTATTTTTTAATCGATGAAAAATAACTTAGTCCAAAGTGGAACTGTGAATTTTTTAGCAAATAAGTTATTGCTATAAGGTTCAGCTCAAATTTGTAAAAACAAATACACAAAATGACATTTAGCTGCAAGATCACATTTCTGCAAAGATAAACTGTAAGCTCTGCACAGCCATTGCTACCAAACGTTGTTTATCCGAGCTTTAAATTCTACTCCCAAATTTGAATAGACTGCAGAGCTAGCAGTGTTGCTGAGGAGCAATATCAAAATATGTGCCTCCTGGGTCTAAAAACCACAAGTTATTTTAGCTTCTGCTAAGAATTGAGGGATTTTTTAAAAAGTTGAGTACAGTAAGTAAATAAATAAATACATTATCTACCTTCACGACCTTTCTTTTCCTGAAAGCAAACAGCGTCCATCATTTGTAACTTGACTTTCCATAAAAGTAACAGTTCATAAAAATCTGTGAAACTACTACCGGGAACAAACAAATTAAACAATGACAATGTAATAAAATAAAACTGCTGTTATACTCCTATAGTAGAAGAATTGCTTCTTCACTGGGATTAATACATCTTGCAGAAAACAATTTTAAATAATGTGTAACATATGGATTCGGCTTTTATTATTCTTCTAAAAGAAGACAATTATATTTATGTGATAAACTGTTCAGTGTTAGTAGCATAATGTTTATATTACTGGCCACTTAAATAGTCTTTGGCATAGTTTTATAAGGAACAGAAGCCTCCAGATCTTTTGAAATCCATCTTGCAAAGTAAGTCCTGTCTGTTACTGGAATGCCATGGTTTTATATAGTTTTCTTGCTGGAAAAAAAACATACTGCAGGTAATCTTGTTGTTAAACTGCATGCATGAAAAACTTTCTGATGTTTTAGCTACAATTCATATGGCATTTTAGGGCTTTCTAACGAAAAGTATGAAAGCCTCGTAGCTGTCGGGAAATAGGAGAAAAAAAAACAACTTTCAATTTTAACTTTTTGGAAATGAATGATCATGATACACTATTTTCTATAGCAAACCTCTTTAAGGTGTTTTTCTTAATCTCCTCACTTTTGTAAGCAGCTAGTTCCTACTCTCTCTCATTTTGCTGGGAGATTACATTTAAGAAAAGAGTGAGTTTCGGGTAGTTTTCAAGGAGCTGCTTTTGTCCCCATTATATTCCAGATAATTTTCAAAGGGATTACATAGAAAGCATAGAAGTATTTATCTCAACATCTTCCAGTGCTTCTGAGCCGAAACTGCATGCATTTCAAAAGGGAATAGGAATGTGTTACCAAATAAATATTTTCTGTTGCTGCTGTGTACATAGATTTTTATTGTAAGCATTGCCGGCAGCAGCCTTTCTGCATTGCTGGGATTCTGCTATCCTGTGTGTCATTCAGATAACAAGATCATTTGGAAAAATTATGCAGGGTGAGCAAATGTATTTATTTAGGTTTATCAAAAAAGAAAGAGGGGAAAAAGAAATAATAATATCAGTTTGGGGAATGTTACCATCCTCATTTTTCACTCCTGAAGTACAAGTTTAGTAATTTTCAATTCTCCACTTCACAATTGCTTTAAAAGTTGGGGTTGTTAACAAAAGATAAAGTGAAGGGTATGTCAATTTAAAGAGTGTAACCTAATGGAAGTGAAATCTGCATGTTCAGTTAATTTGGGATTTATTATCCCAGTAACTAGACTTGCAACTGTTCTAAAATCGCTTTGACTGAAGACTGGAGAACAGTACGAGTGGATGGCTACCCCCACCCCCATTCTTAAAAGAAAACCTGTGCCTGCTGCTTCCAATTTAGTGCAATCATGCCTCTTACTGGCCAATACAAGATGCAGCATTAGCTGTCACATGCAAATGAGTATTCATGGAGACTTTGAAATGTGCAATAAAGAATAAAGACATGCATTCTGTGAATAATTGTTTTCTTTTATAAAACTGGATCCAAAAGGGAGTGCCATTTCACCCAGAGTCTATAGCCTTTCTATGGTTACAATCTGCTGTTGAAGCCAGATATTAGAAATGAAGTGTGGATAAATGGAGGACTCCAGTTTCCCGTGCTGTCAATCTTTCACAGTACTACATTTGCTTAACAAGAAATAATCCAACACATGTTTGTGTTTCTTGCTATCTTGCTTACTCTTCCAACTGGGACTTTTAAATGCATAGGGATGTATAATAAAGTTGTCCACCTTATATTAGCTTTTTTTATACAAAGCCCGACCTACATTCTTCCTTTGCAACAGCACAGATACACAAAATTTAATAGCAGTATGAGTTTCACTGCAAACCTGAAGTCTTTCGAAGCTCTCTGATATCACTTACCAGGATGAGAGAGAAAGAATAGCTCAGACTTTTAGGGCCTATTTAGATGCAGGGTGGGAGAAAAGCCCCAGAAAGCTGCATGCAGATACATGCACACATTTGTGGAGCTGTGAATAGCCAAGCTGAGTTCAGACACGCACACCTATTCACCGAGACTGCAGCCAGAAAGTCTGTTAGAGAACAAACAGCCGTTGACTTGTATTTATATTAAATCACGGCATTACATGGCCCTGTCTTCTGCTGGCAGAACCCCAAATGATTAGTCCAGTAGTGGAAGAAAGTAAGCAGATGCCTGACTTGCAGCACCTTTGCAGTGAGCTGGAGTAGGTGAACTCCAGGAGGCACTTCAGTAAGCTCAGACTTGGCCAAGATGGGACCAGAGGTGGATAAAACCAGTTAGCCAGAGGGAAGAACGAATGCTAAGGATGAATACTGCCTGTACCACGAGGAGGGCTGACCAGCGCAGGTGTGCATGGAGGCTCGCAGAGGGGAAATACCCCCTTGTAGGTAATTCAGTGCCTTGAACTGTGTTTAATCTGAAAACTAGAGGACTTCAGCTCAGTCACAGTTCCTCAGCAGGCAGGATGTTGCCCTGTAGGAATCCCAGAAAAGCAATCAGATGGCTGGGGGGCATTACATTTTTCCCTTAGTCTAACATAAACAATTCCTTTTTGCCCTGGTTACTACATACATTTGCTCTTCAAGGGCAATCTCTTGAAACACAGGCACACGGATGCAAACACACTGAAGAAATTAATCACCGATATTATCAATACAACCAATACAATTACTGTAAACAGAGGCATAAGGAAGGATGCCCACTTACAAGGGCTGAGCACATTGACCAGAACCCTTCCTTGTCTGTCTGCTTGCTCCTGTGATCCACAGCGGCAGGAAGACAGCCGGTTCTTTGTAGCTTTTGGTCTGTATTGTGCCTCCTAAGGGAGCTGAAAAGATGATGACCCTGGGGCTAGGGCAAGAGATTTGAAATAAGGAGATTTGGTTTATATTCCTGAATCATCACAAACTTCCTTAGGCATGTTACTCAGCTCCTCATTTTCCTACTTACCAAATATAGCTAGTAATATTTTGGCATCTCAGAGATGTTAGCACAAGCCCTTCAACATACATATCTGCTCATATATTATCTCGATGTAGTCATTTTCAAAAGCGACTACAAAATACCCAGTGCAAACACATAGCTCCATGAGGCTTAGTCATGCAAAACACAATGCGTGGTGATGCATCCCTAGGACCACAGGAATGAAAACCAGGACCTCATTCACATGTAAAATGTACTTGCAGCTCCTCAAGGACTAGGACCCTTTACTCTGTAGCCCCAGCACAGAGGAATTTAAAGCAGCTTATTCATGGATCTTTACACTGCCATCCATTGCACAGGTGGCCCTGCGCTTGGAGATGCATCACAGGGGAGACCCGCATTTGAAGATCTAATTTGGCTTTGCATTATGCTGAGCCCAAAATCCACGTTTCAGAGGGCAACTGCAGCCTTATCTGCAGTCTCTGTACACAGTAGGGACTTGGCAAATGGAGTTTGGTGAAATGGCACAGTGCACTACATAGGAGACTGACTACAAATCAACAGATTTTGGCTCTGCTCCTGGCTCTGTCACTGATTTACCATGGAAACTTGGGCAAATCTTTTACTCTCCCTATCCTTCATTTTCCGTACCCATAATGTAAAGATAATGATGCTGCTTTGCAAGCTCTTTTGAGATCTTGAGATGTTAAGTGCTAAGTGCATTTTATTAACATTAATAGCACCCAACCGAGAGGATGCTGTATAGCACTAGCCTGGCTGTCCCCAGAAAACAGATTGGTGTGGGGAAAGTGTGCATTTGTTAAGCAGCTTAGACATTGCTCATTCCCATACTTCCACAACACACAGGAACAAGATCTGACCTACTAAAACAAAAGAAAAAAAACGCCATAAGGAGAAAATTTCTAATGCGACCTGTCATCTTATTTCTAGCCCGGGAAAACTTGGGGATTTGCTAGAGATTATCAGTGTTTCTGTGTGTGGTTATTATACTCAGCCACAACCACAGGGCTCACAACTTGTGGTGGAGACCACTTCCATTAGTAGGCATTAATCACCATTTTATACACTCCAGTTCAGCTATCACTGAAAAGACATTTAGTAGATACACTTAGTTATATCCTATCACACTCTAGATGTCCATCAATTTTAAAATAAGTTAATTGTACTGAATTATATTCTAGCTCTTGTATTTACAGGACCACAGTATATTACAATGCATATTTTTGAAATGTCATCTAACATGCTTTGTTATTTTACACTTCAGCTTTCAATGTTTCTGCTCAAATATGTATCACAACATACACAGTAGAAAGAGTTATGAAAATTTTATTATTAATGCATGTTTTTTCCTCTGCTGGAGATAGAACTTTGTTGTGCATGTTATAAAATGTTAAATATTAGAATTATTTAAAGTTAATAGGATGCCAAAGAAAATGACTAATAATACATTATACAATTAGATGCCTTTCATATTAGTGAATCCATTAACAAAATAAAATACATCCAAACAGAAGAGTTCTGATTTGCAATTTTTAGCAAGGATTGCCCATGTGTAAAGCTAAATTATTTATTCATTTTTTTAAAAACTGCTGGATACATCAGTTTGCAATTATTTGCATTATGTTTAAATGTTTTATCATGTGGCTCTGATTCAAAAATACGTATCTCTAAGTTGCTTTAGCATCTTCATTTGTGCAAAGCATTAAACCTGGAAGAAACAAAAGCAAGTTTCTTTCCCCGGATTCAACAGGACAGCTGATGATACCACAGCCCTCAGTATTGATCTTTCAGCTGGTTTGGGTGTCTTTTTGTTATCACTCTTTCTCCCAGACATCCTCATGTAGTTTTGTATCTCTAGTTCGCCCTCACAAGTGTACCCTTTTTCTAGATAGGATCAATTCTGTCCCATCCCACCCATACAGATCTCAAGTCTGGCATCATGCAGCTTTACCTAAAGTTATTCAGATGCTATAGAGAACACTGGCTACTACTTGTTTTAAAACTAGTTACCCCATCTCCTCAGCTGATGTCAACATTATCTTTGAACAAAACAGAGCGAGCAACTAACTTCTTACAGTAGGAAATAGCTTTTAGCACCAAAGTGATATAATCTTCTTGCCATTTGTCTCCTGTATTTTCCTTTTGCATAGATGCTCTGTCTCTAGAAAGACATCCGACACCAGCTAAAGAAAGTTCCACCAAGAACAAGTAATCTCCTCCTCCTCACATCCATCTTCTCTTCACTGCTGCTATCTACTTAATTAAGTCATTCTCAATCTTCTGTATCATAAGCACATTATGTTGGTTGATGGAAATGTGTTTTGAAATCCCTGTTTGTTTGTTTTTTAATTATCTGATTACACCAGAAAAAAAAAATTCTCTTTGGTATACTACAATAAGTAAAAAATCCAGCAATAGCACTCTATCTTTTTCAAGAGATTTTTTTTCATCTAACAATCTACTCCATTCTGTCTTTACAGTTCATAGGATTTAAAGGTGTGATGAACCCAATTGCAGCCAATTCTGGTAACATAATTTTAAAAGTGGTTTCAGGTTAAAGATGCCTCTTATTATAATCTTTACTCAGCTTGTGAGAGGTGAAGAATGCTATGCTTAACATCTACTGAGGTTTCTATCAGGATTTTGGCATAACCTAACTCCAGGATACTGTTACCCCAAAATATCTCCTGCCCATACATTTCCCAGTGTCTGTCCAGGGTGAAACTCATGGATGAGCCAAGTCTCCCATGTTATGTCAGCTGGTAATAGTGGGGGGGGGGGAAGTGGGAAGAGTATTATAAACTAGCATATTTGGCTGCATCTTGGACACTGCTTGTGAAGTAGAAGGGCAAAATTATTACAAAATATTTGTTCTGTTATATTCATTTCTTCATCCTGATTATTTCAAAATCTTGCCATAGTTATGTTGTATATATAAAGATAGTAATTATATGAAGAAGAGACAATGCATTGAAATTAGAACCATGGATACATAGGTTGATTTCAAAAGGCATAATTCTCACAACTCACCCTGAGGTGTTTGTCCACATGAAGGTTTTTGATTACGCTAATTATTACAGTAGAGTTGGGAAACAGGACCTTTGATCTCAAGAGATCTGAACAATCCTTGTTACTTTTACTGACAACAGGCACGCTACAGACTGAATAGTGTTAACATTCAGATGAGAGCTGAAAACTCAAGTGAGAGCTATGCTACATTCTCACTTTTAAGACTGTGGTACCATGCATAACTTTGAAATTAAAATACAGTGTGACTACCTCTCTAAGTGTTTAAATTAATATGCTTAATAATCCCTACAATAATAAATCTAAAGTGCAAATTAAGACTTGGAAGAGAAGGAGAAAAGAATGTCTCTATATGTAAGCAGTATGTATTAGTTCAGGACAGTGGGATATGACACTTTTCTGTATCAGGATTTCTTAAAGCTCTTTTTTAAAAAAAGTGTTTTTACCACTTAATATATATGCAATATCTTTATACACTTCTATATGATGGTATTTCATTTTTTCAAAGAGAAAAAGACAATGGTGTATTCAAGAAAAATTATTCATTTGCCTAAATATAGGCATGTAATGCTTCTTAAATGCTCTAAGACGTCTCACCCAGCTTCTAGCACTCAATTTCCAAGGCACAACTCCCTTGTATATCCTCTGCTGGACCTGCCAGCCCTGTGAGGGTCACTGTGATACCTAGCATCCTCTCAAGTGGAACTAAATACCAATAATCAGGTAACTGGATGCAGCCCAAAATGTTCAAAGATTGTGTTAGGGGAAGATGCTTTCCAGGACCATGATAATTTGCTCATGCAAAAAATTCCACTGAATTTTTTACACAATAATACTTTTTTTTTTTTAAAAAAAAAAGAAAAACACAGAGACACAAAAGAAAGACAGGATTGTTCAATTCCAAATCCATAAAAAATGATTGTATGAGCAACTTGAAATTGAAAATTTCTTAAGAACACTAATTTCAGCAGGAATATATTTCCAAGAAAGATTGTATTCACAAATGAGACAGTCAGTAAAAGAGTGTAGGTTTCCTCTTAAAAGCAAGTTTCCAATTATCACAGAAGATGTACTTTAGACTTTCTCCTTTTGTTTTTTCCTCCTAGATTTTTTTCATTTGAATGTTTTCCAGTTTGGTCCCCAGCATTCTTAGCCCCTACTAAAATAACCAATGGAGTTCAACAGTTAATGCATTACCGCAGTCTCCCCCAACCAAAATCACTTGCTACTCACAACAGTTGTATCTCCCACAGCATTTATGGTTTGCCCAGTTCTCAATATACAGAAGACCACAAATACCATGATAAAGCTTAATTCCACAGTGTGGTAACTTCTCACCCCATGCCACCCTGCATAATATTATGTAATGTACATCCACATATAACATCACTCTTTTTGTTGCAGACCCTATTGCAAGTTCATATTTGTCAGCTAGTATTGCATACAAACCACAGAATTATAGATATTCACCACAGGGGAGAAAACCACCCAAAATATTAGGCCACACCATGATCTCATAAGACACTGAGCATGACCAACTTTAAGTAGGAACTATGCATCTTAGTTCTCCAGGATACCCATCTCCTTGGAGCACAAGATCATCCCATGCAAAATACCCTTGACATTTGGTTCAGTTCATCTATAAATAAGCCTGGCAACCCCCAGCTTCTGGGGATTATTCCACTATCCTAAAAATCATCATTAGAAAGTTTTCCCCTTAATACTTTTAAGAAATGGCTCGATAAATTATTTCCTTTCCTTGTTATTTTGGAGCTCCGTGAAATGGTATTTCCTGTAGCGTTACTATCAGAACAACAAACCCAAACAAAGAGTCACCCATGACAACGATGAGCATCCCAAAAAAAAAGCAATCCCTTGCTACAGCATGCAAAACTACAGCCCTTCTCAGCGCCTAAATAACACTCCTTGAGGGGTTATCAAGAAGCTCTTCAACTTCTTGAAGTGTTACTAAGCAAAAAGCTATTGTAACGCAAATAGTGCTGTGGTTAGAAAAGAAATAAAAGGCGTGTCTTAAATGCTTGATCATACAATACATGCCATAAAATCCATGGTATGTTTGTGGCTGACCACACTAACCTAGTTTACTGCCTCTTCTGCCCCGTTCTATTGACTTATTCATCACACCATTGAAAAGAAAAACATGACAATACCATTGGTAAGAGAAATTGTACAGTGTCTAGAGCTACAGATTGGGCAACTAAGACTTATAATTCTGATAATCTTTCTCTTTTTTCCTTCACAATAAAAACAAAAGTTATGTTGGAAAAATATTAACATTCTAGCTCTATCATACCTTTTTTGTATACAAGGCACATTATTTACAAAATAATTCAAAGTATTTGTCACAAAAATGTTTCCATTAGATTTCATACCTGACATATTTACAAATCACTGTTTGGGGTACTATAATTCCCCCTCCTCCCCTCTGGAAAGAGAAGGGTAAGATATGGAAAACCCACCTTCTTTTGAATAAAAAAAAATAAGTTCTGTATCTTAAAATAGACATTCAGAGAGAAAAGGAAAGAGCCCACATCAGTAACGTACACATATTGATTCACCAAATACTGTAGGTTCAATTAAAGTATTCTGTTGTCAGAGTTTTAAAGCTTGGAAAAAAAAAAAATTCTTGGCTACAGCTTGGCATATGCAGGTCTTAACCCAGAAACAAGCTGTTTTATAATTATTTCTGAAAATTGCTTCAGTCCATTTTATTTTCTGTGCTTGCCTGGGAAGTGTGAAAAAGAAAGAAAAAACTATTTTTGACTCAAGGCTTTCAAGACATTTTGGTTCTCAGCTAGCACGTAACCCAGTTTGAGCCTGATATTTCCAACGTGAACTTTGGGCCGCTCTTACTGGTTTCTCAGTGAGACTGGTTACATGAATAACTGCTGGCAGAAGTGAGGAAGGCTTTGCTGTCTGGGCCATGCTTGATCACACAGAGAATGTCACCAAGCCTGGAAGGTGGCTCTAAGGTTAGACTCCAACCAAGACACATTCACATGTTTCTAAGCATACTCACATATGCCTGAAAAATAAATCAATAGCATCCTAAAATGTCTAAAAATGTATGAGAAGGCAGGATACAATGGGAAATCTCACTAATGCATATGTACAAGAAATTAAGGCCCCACAAACAAAAAAGAAAGTGGTTTCAAGAGAGAGCCAATGCCTCTTTCCCCCCCCTCTTTTTCCAGTGATCCCTGGTGCAATATTAAAATAAAGATCACAACGATCCTGTTGGACCTTCATGTTTGTAGCTCCTCTCTAGAAGTTGGCAGCTGATGGAGGACCTGCTCTCCTCTGCCCACAGAGCCTTTGTTAACAGCAGGACCAAAGCTGCTGGCTGCCTTTGAAATAGATATATTGGGTCAATGGAAAGATTCAGGTATTTCTGAATGGGGAATTTTGTTGGTTTGATTTTTTTTTTCTTTTTCCTTTTCTCTTATTTTAAAGAAATAAAACTGAAAAGGAGCTGTTACTTTCCCCCCCACCCCTTCTTTTTTTTCCCCTCAGTTCCCTCCTCCCTTTTCTCCCCTTTCTTTTTTTTTTCCTGCTAAATGCTTTCTTCAAAACCACCCAGCCCATTTGTGTTGACCTGGCAGCTCCTTTTCAAAGGCAGCTTTAGTCTTGTGTCAGCTCCACGGGCTCTGCCTGCCGAGGCAGAGCCAGCCGGGAAACCACTCTGGTTCCTGATAGCTAAGTCTCAGACATATGGTCCCAGCAAGCTCATTTAATCAGTAATATCAAAAAAAACCAAAACACCAAAACCCAAGATTTCTTCCTCTTTTCTCATAGTTCATTGATAAAGAACATGTCAGTACACTTGAAGAATCCTGCTGGTTAAAGGTATCATCCTTAGCTGCTCATATGGTCTGGGCTCTTACTTGTCAATTAGATTAATCCAAGCCATTTTAGAACAATAAATATAAGTACAGATGGAATATAAACATATTGAAGATTACTGGTTTTGACGGCTGTTGTTTATTAAACCAAATATAATGTTTCAATGAGGATTTTGTTGATATTTCAAATAGAAAGGAAAGAAAAAAAAAGAAACAAAACCAAAAAATCAACAAACTACCACACCACAACCTCCAAAACAGCTCATGGTAATAAAAAGGCAATGATTTTACTTAAAATGCCACCTATAAGCTACCTTTAGAGAAGGGATATGGCACCTATAAACTCAAAACACTAGGTATGTTGAAATCCATAAAATTTCCAATTACTGCTTCAGAATTTATTGTGCACATATGGAAAATAATACTTGTAAAAGAGAAAGGGGTTTGTGCCTGGTGCTGTCAATACTGTGAAGGATGGGGTGATTATAAAGCAAATTAACAATACTTTTAAATGTGCATTCACTTATCTTTCCAATTAAATCCTTGTTAAACAACTGCACAGACAGTAATGGTGCTTCTGCAAAGCACTGATCAAGACAGTTTTATTGTAATTTTTACTCTGTAACAATTAATCAAGTAGGCATTTTCTTTATTATTAAATTATTTAGTTAATAAATATTCGCAATCAGTTCACATATTTGTGGTTTAAATTTTACTTCTAATTTTTCTTAAGCTGAATTATATTCCAGTATATTCTCATAGAAGAAACAACGGAAATATTTTAATTCTTTCTGCCAGAGTGTTTTTTGTTAACTCCAGGTAATGTCAGGGTAAGATTAAATTCACTTTTTTCCCCAATGTAGATGCCAGTTTGGATATCTTTGGCTGTCCTTTTCCATGTTCCATAAGAAATGTACCTCTCTACAATAGTGTATTATTTAGCCTCTGTAAAATTAATATTTTTACCCCCCCTTTGGTACATAAGTATGGTAACAAAGCCGTAAAACACAGTAATTGACCTTTGGATGGTACCCAGTGTTTCACTGTTAACGCACAAGGTATTCCAAATGAAATAATGGGATGCAAAGGTCATCTGTACAGCAAATACCAAGCATTTTGCAAACAAAGCATTGGATATAAAGACAATTAGGAACTCTCTTGTATTATGTATGAACCAACACTTACTGAATGAACCAATAAGTATTGAAATTTGTATTTCTATGGTTAGTTTCCCTGAACATATATGCATTAGGATAGAATCCTAGTGTTTCAGCAATGTGTTATGAACCCTTTATAGCTCAATTTTTTTCAGTTAATTTAGTACTCATGAAAATTGCTTGTTTGACAGTTGTAGAAATTGAATGCCTTTCCAGCTAACCAGCAGAATAACATGGGAGGCATAAAGGAGAAAGCTTCTGCCACCTCACCCAGGTATCTCTAGTCTTCAAGCACAAGGGCAATTGAAGATTGCCAGGACAGACATGAGCGAGTAGGACAGGGAAACTGTAGGGTTTAGCACAAAGAAGGTCCTTACCCCATTGTATCAAGGTGTGTATCAACACGATGGTTTCAACCGGAGCGGAGAGTGCACCACAAATTCACACTCTTACTTACAAACTAACACCCTTACAGGTGAAGAGTCTTCCCTTTTTCTGTTTGTCTTTCTCATGCACTTTTTGCCTGCCTGTTGACAGTTTGTTTTAATCAGGTCAGAAGCTTCTTGAAAAGCATCTCCCACCTGTCACACTTTCATATATAGTGGTGCCTTAATGGCCCTGATCAGCTCCACCTGTGACTCCCCCACCCCACCCATTGGCCCGGAGCCCATTTCAGCTCCACCCTGGGACTTTGGGCCAAAACAATTGATCTTTTCAGTAACATCCTCATACCCTGAAACTGCCAGCACACTTTACATGGCTTACCAGACCCATTTTCAGTACCTTATCCCTTCTCTTACAGGTGTGAATTAAAAGAATATCCTTATAAATATGTAAAAATGCTTTAACTTACTAGACCTTGCTTAAAATCAGCAAAAGCCCTCCAGATTTTTCATAAAATCCCTAAAGAATTGCTAAGTACCAATTTTTTTGTTTGTTTTTTTTGTTTTTTTAAGATCGCAACTATTAGACCTAACCAGTAATACGAAAAGCATAAGAGGAATGGACATCTCTGTCTAATGTCTCTGGCTATTATAGAAGCCTTTACCATAGGTTCTCATCTAGAAATATTAAATGACTGGTAGTTTAGTTTCTAAAACAAAAATTCTTTCAGTGCTTGTAGACTAAGAAAAGTATGAATTTCCTGATGTCAGTTTGGTCCAAACAACTTCTACTGCCTTGATTCAGTGATTTGAAAAATGATGACTTAGAGTTTCGAAAGTGCTGAGAGATGTTATAGCCTGGTCCTCTTATGATCAACTGATCTTTTCAGCTCTTAATGGGAAAATAAATCATAGATAAAAGATAATCCTGTTGCACAGAACTAAAAAAGGTGTGATATCAATAGACTTTTATAGAAAAAGAAAACTCTGTGAAAGGGATAAAGTAAATAAGGTAGTTCGTTCTGCTGATGCTCATGTTGGCAAGGTAAAAGCCCTCTTCAGGAGCTGCTTACCTCAAGAAATGAGAATTAAACACAAAGTATATTCAGAGAATTAAAAAAGCTACAAAGCATGTTTTTTTATTGTAAACCCATCTCCAAAAATCTAGAATTTCAAAGGTGTTTTTAGATTTTTATTGTTCTTCTTTCTTCTTTAATGATAAAGCTGTTAACTATTAGTTTGTTTTCCTTTCATATTCGCCAGTTCTCTCTTATTTCATTTTTGATGCTGCAGATGACATTAACAGTATAAGAAAAGGAGCCAAATAAAGCTTTGCTATATTCTAATTAATGATTATTATAATAAAAAATACTTCAATATGGCAGCCAGACTACAGTGTCTTCTCTGATCTTTAATTTTCAATGTGATACATATTACTTATAGTCTGTAAATGTAGGTGTAACACAATGGCAAAGCACACAGGGAGAAAGAGCCCATTAAGTATTTGGCCTGTATAAGAACTGATTGCACAGTCAATCTCTGCAATGTAAATAGGCTTTTTCAGAACATTTGTTTGCATTTATAATTAAATTAAACTTTAACTAAAATTAAAAAAAAATCTCTATGGGAAAATCATATATATAAATACTGCTTTCCCATTGTTAACTACAGAAAAATGAAGGTACAAGGATTGAGCCAAGGAGGTCACAATAATTATTGAGTGTGAGTGAAAGTGGTGCATGGAGAGTGCATGGTTAAACATCATCCCATTGCAGAGCTTTAGAGGACTGGTAAATAAGCAGGTTGGGAGTCACTTTTGTGACTTCATGAAACAGTCTGAAACTGCTGCTGTCCTCAGCATCTAATTGACCAGGGATATTGGGCTCCTGGGGACATCAGGCTCTCGGGGCATTGGGTGAAGACCACTATTGATCTGAGCACACATTAAATAAATCCTGTTCCCCCCATCTCCCCATGGTGTTTTTCACACCTACACTGTGACTCAATGGGCTGTTTCCTTCTTGCAGGTTCCTACCTAGCACAGAGAAAGGGTGTTCTTTAAACAATAGAAACATTAGCCTGCTATTTTAAGCCATTCTTTGTGTCTGTGTTACTTCTTGAATGTTCTGATTAAAAATTACTGGATTATTCTTTGGGGACTGAAATGTTAGATTCTCCCATTTCCCCTCACATGGTGTTGGTGTCACCCCTGAGCACTGCAAAGTGACATTAGGGTTTACAGAAGATGAACTTTGACATTTCTGCATGCATTTACCTGAGGAAAGGCTAAGTACAGACCTGGCTAGATATTATTATAGTTGTGATTTTAAAGGATGTGTAAGGGAGGGCTCGGATGGATAATATCACTTCGCATTGAAAATTTATTTTGTTATGATATAAAATGCATGAGTGCCCTAGTTGTATCAATAAAGACAAGAAACACCAAGAGGCACTAGTTTTCTTTGAATTTTCTTTGGTTGCTCAATAGGCAGATTTCTTGCACATGCCATAAGTAGCCAGTGTCAGAGTGGCTTTAATGTACTATTAACTTCATTTTTATATATTAATTTTTCACAGTAGTATAAACCAGAAGAAGAAGGTGCCTGGTACCTCTGTGCTGCAAAAAACCAGCTTAGACTTCTGTCTAGCTTTACAGTATCAGCCCATCTGTTTTAGGTGAAAACTTGAGCAGTAATGTTAACCTCAAGTACGTTAACCTTTGGATGCCATGAGACATGATAGACAGGACCATTATTTTTATGGCACATTTTTTCCTGAGCTAAGATCCCAGGCAGTAAAGAAGGATAGAAAATCCCAGTTTTGCCTCTCTGTCTCCAAACAAAATACAGTGTACAGTTGTTGAAAACCAAGGCAGAATACATTATCGACACACAAATACCCAACAACTATAAATCTAAGGGAACCCAAGTAATGAGTCAAAACCATGAGGCTGATGGTTTATTCAGTCTCACTGAATTTACTGGCATAAATACTGATTCCTCATAAACCAGAGTTCACCCTCTAGTTTCAGCTGAAGACAAGACTGATCTGGAGCAGTTGAGGAGGTGACAAACATCTACTGCTTCCCTGAAACCTTCCCTAGAGATGTAAATGGAGGCTTGAAGGTGGGAATATTTTTATGTCTCTCACATCTCTCAATTTCATGAGAACTTTTGAGTCAAAAGTCTTAGTTTATGTATAGAACAAAACTAATCGAAGAAGTTCTTCTCCAACAGCTATCATCTCCAAGAAACCACATACAATACACAATATTTAGCAGTTCTACTAGTAGTCTCCAGGTAACTAAAAAAGTTAATAAAAAGTAGGAGAAAATGTTGCAGTAGTTTCACATTTATACTTGATTAATTCAAAAGTGTATAAAGCTTTTAATGGAATTTAGGATTTGAGATTTTTCTTAATTTCTGAGAAGCTTAATTTTATTTTCTCATTAAGTAGTATCAGGAGCTTCACTATCATCATTGATATTTGTTAAGCTATTTAATATGTGGATATTTAGTCTTTGCCAAGAGTAGTAAACTGTTTGGAGAGGAGAATGTATTTGTCATTTATCCTACTTAGCTATCAATATCAGCTTTCACACCTGTAACAGTATCTATTGATCAATGTTAGATTCATTTAGGCCACATCTGTGAAAAATATTTTTTTTGGTAGTTGTGGAAATATGTTCATTATATGTGGAGTCTATGGAAAGATGTTCAGTAAATATGTACAGGTTGGTTCTAATTCTGGTTCTTAGTTCCCCAAAATATTCATCTTTCCTCTTCTCATTTCCTGGGGTCAAATCTTTGTTTTTCAAAATCAGTGGTAAATCTTCCACTGACTTTGACAGAGTCAGTACTATACTTTTAGTATTTGCTTTTCTGTTCCTTTCAGCACCTTTTTCTCTTTTGCTAGTCTCCTTTGGATCCCTGTACTACTTTTGGTTTTGTTTAACTTTCAACATCCAAACATTCTGCTATTTTTCCTTTTAATCTTTTTTTTCCTCTGTACTTTGATTCTTTGGTTTCTACATATGCTTTGGTTTTTGCCACCTTATTTCATGTATCCATTTCCTTCTTTTTTCTTTTCTTTAGTTGGTTTGTTTGTTTGTTTCTCATCTCCTGTTTAACTACTATTTTCCTCTGCTTACTCTGCTCTTTTTTCTCCCTCCTAGCTGACATTTCCCTCTGTGCAATATCCTACCTTCTCTTTCCTCTCTTTTCCAAAACACGGCTCATCATTCTATGCCACTAATGTATAGCAGATTCTGAAATACTGTCATCTGAGACAGTTAAGTACTAAACAAAACATTACCAGGGTGGAGGAATCACTTACCCTGATTGACAACAAATCGTAACTTCTGTATTGTTGCCAGATTGCCGCTAACTCTGTATATTCCATCAACATCTAGACCTGAAAGAGAAACACATATTTCATTTTAGATCATATAAGTATTTTTCTTTGTATGTCTGTCAGGAAGCCAGAAGCGCCCTAACAAGTATGAAGAGCAGTGTAGTGAACGACTGAAAAATAATCCACCTGACAACAAGTGAAGTGCCTCCTGCCTGATTAAAACAACAATGAAAAATAAAAGTGGTAGATTAACTTAAGTGAATACAAAACACCTAACTATAATTATCTTGTAATTCTGTCAGCAGAATATGGTTCTGCAAGGGTATTTGAGTGTGATGGGAAAGAAAGAGTGAATTAGCTCTTGTGCTCATAGAGAAGGGCTGTTTGGGATACACACGATGCTATGCTAATCCTGTTTAAATGTGGGGTATTTATATTAATAGTGATTCTCAGTCTGGGGCCTGGGTTTTTCAGATGTGAATTTCTGAGGCTGTGACCTTTCTGAAAATAAAGTGCTGAGGTGCCCACTCTGAAATCATGACGTGCGTGAGACTACACACAACTACTCTTTCACTACTATATTCTTCATAGCAGATCAGACAAGTTTGAAGATGAAATTAAATATCCCAAATAGCATATGCCCTGGAGTACATTTCTTCATTAATATAGGCCATTCTTTTCAAGGACAACCTGACAGTCTTGTTTCTCCCTGCATATCTACTCAAGGTTTATCTTCTAGGTGAAACTAGATGTCATACTTCCTTTTGTGACATATTATCTCCTACAGCAAGCTCTGCTGATATGACTGTTTAAAATAGCACTTCCAGCCCTGGTTGCATAGCTGCAGCATTTCAAAGCACATGGGAACTGCTCTCCTTTCCCGGGAGAATTAGCTATTGTGCGACAACGACCGAATCTGCATGCTTAAAAATTGAAAACACTAAACTATACATTGTTGTTTCACGTTCAAAACTTGCAAGTACATAAGAAACCAAGAGAATCTGCACAAAACAGGGTTTTTTAAAACTACTCATCACTTGGAAGACAAGTTTTAATTAGCTTTTAGCAAGAAATTTCAGAGAAAGCCTTTCTCTAGGAAAACACTAATTTGTCAAAACCCAAAAACTTTCAGGAATTATTTCCTGACAATGTATTTAGGGGGATTTTTTTTTTTTTCCCCCGACTTGGGGTGAGTGAAAAGGAAAAACTGAAACTATAGGGAAGAGTGAAAACAAGTCTAAAAGCTCAGAGGCACAGTTGCAATAACACTTAAATAAGAAGGAGCTGAGATCCAAGTCCTTATTTCAAAGATACTTGCATCATGTCTTGGCAGATGAGTGCCATAACCAGTGGACTCAACTGCTTGGAGGTATTCCTCATTCATCTTGAAACATTTTAAAAGATTTACTTTTCCTTTTGATGTAGACTGAAACCAACTAAAGTCTTTTGTTTGTTTGCATGTTTGTTTTCTCTCTCTACAAAATATAGTTCTGATTTTATGTCTATGCTGCTAAGAACATCCTGATTTGATTTACATGAAATAATCTATTTTAAAAATGAATAATAATTCCATATTATAAACTGGTTATCTAAGTCTTTTATTAGATAATTTTCTACCCTGCACCTGTGGGTGTCCTGCAACATAATACTGAGAGTGATGATTCATTTCAGGAAGATCCCCTTTGGTTACAGAGGGATAAAGAAAAAGTTTATTTAAGAGAAATCAAAAAGGATTTGGTAATCAAGAACACTTGGAAGTTATCCATCTACTGGATATATAACATATGAGCAAATGGAAATTACTAAAATGTTTAAGTAATGCAATTCTATCCAGAATCTGAAGAGTCTCATTCTGTTTTAGTAAGGGGAGAGAAAGAGAGCAAGAGTAATTCCTAGCATAGGAATGTGGTACTCTTGTGGTAAGGGATTAAGAATTGCATCATGTAAATTGAAGTCTAAACCAGAAAGAGGAAAAATCAAACAAACAAACAAACAAGACCCAAAACAGAATGTTAACTTTTGTTTGGGTCCAACTCAATTCAGTTCTTAACCTTTTTGGATATATGGAAGTGAAAGCAATACATGTCACTTTGGGTAAAATAGCTATGTCTCACATTAATAGCATCAATTTGGAACCTGCATAAATTATCCTGATCAAGTGAAAATAACAAACTATGTTGTAAATTGGTGGATATTACCTCTTGCAAAATGATCTGGAGTATACAAGTGCATTATTATTGTTGTAAATTTACTTTGGTCCAGAAATGCGGTCTGATTAGCATTTCATTTGGACACTGTACAATATGGCAGAGAGAAAAAAATAAAAAAAAAAAAAAAACAACACAGAAGAATATCAAGCCAATTATAGTGTTCACGTGCCATCAACTTTCTGCTCCAAGAACTTTGAAAGTTAAGCCAAACCAAACCAATGCAAATTGGTGGATTTGGACATCCTTTTCATGACCACATTATCTTAGCTGGATTGTTAACAACTTATTTTGGAAATCCAATTAGGCACAAAAGAGAAAAAGAGAGAAAGAGAGAGAAAGAGAAAGAAAGAGAAATATCTCTTTATAGTTCTAATATCCTGATTCTATGAACAATTTTCAAAGCAAATTCACTTTTAAGGGCACCTCTATCAAGAATAAAAACATCACTGCACTGCTGTCAGTGTTTCTTCACGGCAGGCTATAAATACTTAGGGAACAAGATGAAACAAAGCCTTGCAGAGTTTCCTATCTGGTGCTGGCATTTAAGTATAGTGGCAAAGAACTTTTCAGAAAAAACATTCATTTTAATGAAATCTAACTCTTGCTCACTATAGGGTGACCTTCTTGTGTTTTGGAGTGGGGTTTTTCAGGGAAGAATCACTGGATTCTGCCCTAGAGGAGAACAAGAATTTTACTTGCTTTACATCCCAATCTTCAACTCTGCTTCTGTTTGTTTTAATGAGGAACCTGAGAACAGGATGAACCTTGTTAGGCTTAGACTAGAAATGATAGCAAAAAACATGATAATTCAGTATTTCCAATTCTAAATTTTGTAATGGTATAAGAAATGTAGGAAACGGACTTATGCAAGAATACATCAGTTTAGCTGCCAAACTACTGGCAAATTTTAACTATTTTCATTTTTAAAAATTATACAGGTATTCCTGATGAGAAAGCTAAAAGGCAACTGAACTCAGGCTTGGTTGAGATTCATAAACAATAATGAATGTTATAGTCACTCTGTATAACAGCACAGATGTTAGAAGAACACATATTTAAGAACATTTCTTGCAATCCTGCTTCTAGCCAAAATGGAAATAACCATGAATGCAGGTCAGTGTCAGCTCCAGTAGCAGTTTGAGGTGAAACCAAGTATTGCAGGGAAACATTAAAATCACGGGAAAAAATTAGAGCTTAGGTGATATATTTCTTCAAACATATGTTTTAAAATATCAGACTTTGATATTGGTTGAGTTAGTCCTGATGCTTTATGAACTGCCTTGAATGAAATATTCTCATTAATTCTTTTCTGTTGCATAGAAAAGAATTCTTCTGTGCACTCTCCCAAATGACATTGCATTCCTCCTAAACTTAATCTGTATTTGACAATATCTTCAGACTGAATATAAAAGGAAATTCTCTATGTGCAGGGGGAAGGGGAGTGGTGGTATACAGAAATTTCTCCCTCTGTTTTTTAACAAGATTTAGAATTTGAAACATACCATTTTAAATGGTACTAGGTAACTTCCTGCATAGAAACCCATGAAACTTCCACAATTAATGTATCCTGAAATAGGTGTGGTCCCCAGGCCTGGTAGGAGTTTTGTAAAAGAAACCATCGTGCTGGATTTAACAACAAAGTGAAGTACAAACTTGAAGAAAGGCATTCTTTAGTTAGTCCTTTCATTTAAAATCAGTTATGTTCAGGGCAAAAATATTGTATTTCAAAGGAGCCTATTATGCCTTCCCATAAACAGAAAGATCATACATTTTAAAACTAAAGTATCATTATGTAATCAAGCTGTTGTATTATAAACTATTTTGTGGGCTCAGATGCCCAGGGCTATCTTTACAAATATTTAAGAGGTCATTATCAGGGTATGTTCTCCCTAAAACTATAATTCTTTCCTCCTGTTTTCATATGCATCTCACTATAAATATCTGATATATAAACAATTTTTTAAAAGTTTACTAAGGGCACAAAAGCAAGGCATGAAGTCATTTAAAGATGCAGAAACGGGTGAATGCAGCAAATACATTAACGGCAAGATAGTGTGTCAGATGAGAAAAACACCACAAACAATATGCAACAAAAATAAAGTTTCACAAAAGGGTCAATATCTGGATGTCAGTAGAAGGAAAATCATGAAGAGTAACAAAGAATAAACCTGACACATTAAAATTTGACATAAAAAATACTGTATCTGGATAGGGTTACAAAAGGTATCCGGAGTATCAGGTGAATGTGGGAGCAAAAGAAGTGGTTTTGTCTGATGTTATGGAAACCAGAGGTGAAAATGATGAGAATGATGAAACAAATTTGAGTTACACCAGACAGACAAAAACATATAGGCATTAACAGCAAAGAAGGGACACATGCATGTAAAGTGAAGCGTGGTGCAGATGAGATGTCAGCTGAAGATTCTTGAACCAGTAAACCTGGTTGATCAGGTTGATCAGCTTGGGTCAGCTGGGTTAAAACAAGCACCAGCTCCTTTTGAATGTAAGACTATCTGCACTCAGCAGGGTTTTCAGTGTTGCTGACATCTCTATCCTGCTTTTTGGTGTGGCGTTGGGTGGGGTTAGGCATGCCCTAAAGCTCCTGGACTGGGGCCGGAAGCTGACACTGGGATTTGCTCTGCTGGAAAAAAACTTCTCTTTCGATCATCAGAACTACCCACTTCTTGTACTCCTCCCTTCAAAGGATCACATTCATGAGGCTGAAAGCAACATCCCAGCTAACATCTGATATGAAAACAGGCCCCATCCCTAGTCCAGAGAAGGTACTTGGCTACTATGGAAGTGGGTGCCATACAAACATCATGTTAGACAGTTCTACCAGATAGACAAGGCTAAACAAACCTAGGAGACCAAGCAGTTCTTGATATTGGAAGTGAATCTGAAGGACAAAGAGATAATCACTGTTGTAAAAAAAAACATTTTTCACTTATTGGTGCTCATGATATACATGTATCTCTCACTTGCAAATAAAATATAGAGAAATACTTGGAAATGACTAAGGCTGGAAATAGTGGCAGATATTGTAAAAGCAGTAAGAGGGATGCACTTGGAGACTGGCTAGACTGACCTCAGTCCCAGACAGTCTACTTAAATAATTAATTCAGGACTCTATGAACAAATAATTCATAGCAAAATATAATTAATCTCAACCAGCATGGTTTCATGGAAATCAGGGCCTTGTCTAGCAAACTTGTTGCATTTTTTGATAGGATTGGATTTTTGACAGGTCTGGTTGATAAAGGCAATGGTATTGAAATAGTATGTTTGGCTTTCCATGAGGCTTTTGACTTAGTACCACATGACATTTTGATTAAAGCACTTGCATTTTATGGAATTAACAGGGCATATATTACATGGATTAAAAACTGGCTCAATGACAGACCTCAAAATGTGGTAGTTAATGGGAGATATCAGTTAACAAGGTCATAACCGGCAGAGCTCTCAGGAGTGGAGCGCTCAGTCCAGTGCCATCTAATACCTTTATCAGAGATGTGGACAATGAGAAAAAAAATCTCTGTTGGCAAAGTAAGCAGATGACACAAAGATCAGGGAGTTATTAAATGATTATAAGGACAGGTAAAGTTACAGAAGGTCTGAATTGCTACCTTAAATGGTCACAGTCTGGTAAAATAAGTTTTTATATGGAGAAACACAGGGTACATCCAACAGTCTGGATGTAGATTGCAAAGGGCTTGAGGTTTATTTTAAATAATTAGCTGAACATGATCTTAGTTCAGTGCTATAGCAAAAAGGACTAATGTGATCCTCTGAATTATAGAAAGAGGAGTATCAAAGAGAAGCAGGGAGGAGATTGCACCTCTTCATGAGCTACAAATAGGATGTCCAATGGAGCACTGTACTGGATATCAAAGCAAATGAAATGAAACATAAAGTATATGCTTCATTGCTTTGTACTGAAGAGAGGATGGAGAGATGTCCTCTCCATTGGTACTTTTCACATGATTTGCAGGTACTGAGGACTGATGACCAGCACTGCCCAGCTGCAGGACCTGTGACAGACAAGCCCGAATTCAAGGTATCATGATCAAGATTTTCTTTATTCTATTATTAGTACAAATCCAACACTGCGTTGGAATTTAGTAAAGGCAGAGATAGTGGGGGGAAGAAAGGAGAGAAGAAATTGTACTAGTTAACAAGCTAAGAAATGACTCTATAGGAGGTGTCTGACATGAGGTTTGGTAAATCTCTTTAGGAACTTAGCTAACAAGAAATAATTCTATGTTTGACTGCAATAATATCAAGAAGATGAGGGGCATTCCTACATAAAAAGAGAATCTCATTTTTTCTTGCAGTAATAACTTCAAGATGCAATGAAAGGAGAAAAGCTTGACTAAGATCTCATTGTTTTCAAGACCCTGTAGAAACTGTTTAATGGAAGCAATTACAACACTGAATATGAGCATTACATACTGAGAATAAGTAACAAGTGAATATGATGGATGATATACTTTATTCTGTTTCATATCACTTGATGGTAGAATTTCCACTTAGATATTTATATACAAATAAATAAGGATAGCAACAGTACAAAGCAAGTGCAATTTAAACTAGCACACAGTTCACTGCTATGCACGGCTGCTGTTTAATGCCTAAATCAAGCTTGCTATGCCTTCGTCTTCTTCTCTATTGTGTTGCACTGTCTTTGACATTCAAGAAGTTTATGGTCTAAAAGCCTCAGGACCAACAAGACTTGCTCAGAAGGCTCCCTGTAACAAGAAACAAAACTAAACTTTGAAGTTGTTTTTTTTGAATGAAACCATCGAACATGCAGCGTGTTCACTGTAATTTTGCTGTTACCTCCAATATATACTTTTGCCGTTCTGATAGTCCCACTTCTTGCAGCTAAACACAGTGACCTCATTGCTTTCCACTGTATTTTCTTTTAAACATTGGCTGGGATGATTGAGATTCAGGAATGTGGGAAAATGGATTCCCAAGCCACGTCCATCCCCTTTAATTCTGAGCTGTAATTTTTGGCTTGGCTTGAATCACAGTCATCACATTTCAGTCTGAATCTCTCTGTAAAGTGATCTTTCTTAAACATTTCTTTCACTCATCATGGGATCAGAAACAAAGCCATTCTAGTCTTTCAGCGAAACACTTACAAACGTCTTTTTACAGCGACTCACAAGAGCTGAATTTCCTTTAAAAATGTTTGAAAAAGAGGAGGTTTTCATTGCCTGATTGTCCTCTTTGTGAATCTTGTCATCTGTATGCCATGAGCTACAGCTATTTTAATCTGTTTTTGTTTGCAATCCATTTGGTGTCCGCCCAAGAAAATGCAGGTGATTCTAATTAACTTACTGCTGAAGATGTGGAAAAATCTCAATTGTGCTACAGAGAATTATACACTTAAAACCTTCCCTCTATTATTTATAACGGCTTATTAATGAAAATGATTACATGAATACATTTACCACCTGATTCATCTTTGTTCACTTTTTAAATCAACAAGGTTTATGCTAAAGGGGAAAAAATCCTACCAAATACAGACCTCAAGTACACACATCAGCTCGCTGATTTAAATGGAATGGCAGCTTAAAAGGAAATAATGTTGTCTTCCTTTATGTAACACAGCATAATATCTGAAATTACCAAATGTTTGGATATAGCCATTCTCTCTCTATAACACATTAGTATTTATTTTGTGAATGTTTATTTCTTTTTTGTTTGCTTGTTTGTTTTCTTTTTTTAATACCTCCTCCACCACTCCTATTTGCTCTCATTTGCTGCAGTCACTGCTTCTCATGTATGGATTAGTTCGTCCATTCTGACTAATGCTTAATTTATCTGAAATAAAAGAGGATTTCTATGGTTCTCTGCTACTTTATCAAGTATACTTTTCCTCCTGCTTGACCAAAAGGTCTTGCAGGAGTATTAGGAATTTTCAAAAGCTGATATAATCAGCTTTATGCCTCCAGAAATGTGCAGCTTCCAACTGTTACCTGTCTGGCGTTGTGGCCACATGACACTATAGTGACTGAAAGAAGGGAATTTCAGGTAGAGAGATTTGAGTCATGTGTAGGAAAATCAATAAATGCTAAATACTAATACCGAGTATTTTCTGCTAGGTGCAGCTACCAACAGGCAGTTCACCACCTTCATCAGTTACCATTTCTATTATTCTGTGCCACGCAATATATGCTGTGATAGTCTAATTTGAATGTGATGACAATGTGGATAATGCAGTTTATTTTTGGGAGGATGAAAGCCTGAATAAAGGTTATCATTTTAGGAGAAGCTGACGATGGAAAAACTCATCCACTGTGTGACATGATCAGAACAGCTGGGGATGTAATGTGGAGAGTGGGGGAGAAGAGAGCCAAGGTATTTTGTATGTTCAAGAAATATATACAACATTGCCATTTCTTATATCCCAGCTGTGCCTGTTAACTTCTGGAAACATGTAGAGCTCAGCAATAAAGCATACTTGACTGATATTTACTGCAATGTGCATTATAAGACATTTTCTGTCACACATTACGTTCTGAAAGAGTTAAGTAACATGAAAAAACAGGCTCAAGATTATATCTGTCATGGATGAAAATACTACATTTATGCCTCATTGTAATCCATTCATTGGTTTATGGACCCTGAGCCCTCCAGGGAGTGTCACAACTCCACATGATACTGCTGAGAGCTGTATTTTGCTTTTGGATTTCTGATTTAGCTGAAAGAAGTTTAAAAACACATGTAGCCTGACAAGTCCCTATTGGCTATACAACTGAGGAGGGTCAAGAGCGTAAACTATTCCAGCAAAAGCCAGCTGTAACTTATGCTCACTAAACTGGCTGAAGATCTGCCTGTTACAGACAGTAGCATACAAGAAATTTATGCATTTTTCTAAATCCTCCCACTTTGGTTAAAATGTGCTTCATTTGGGGATCCATCATCACCAACATCATGCCTGTGTTTTTTGAGCAACATCAGAACACTAAGGGAAATTGCACTTTGGGGGGTCTGACTCTCCTCTTAGGACTATATAGGACTTTCAGTCAGGTCCACTGACATCAGTAGGAACTGGTTAAAAGCTAAGGGACAGATATAATTCTCCAAACATCTCTTACTCCCAATGCTGATTTTAAAGAGAATTTAGTGCACAGTAGGGACAAAGCTTTTCCCGTCTTTCACAATAGCGAGAGATTAAATTAGACCTCAGTAATGTCACCTCCCCATCCTGACTAGTACTGCTGCTTATTGGACTTTTAACTGTTGGAAGCGGAAGAACTGTACATTTGGGCACACATAATCTTCAGCCAAAACGGGTAAGGAGTTTGCATTTTCTGGACTGTAGTGTCTTTGCTTGGCAAAGAGTTTTTTATTTTTTTTTAAGGAGAGTGACTGGGATAGGAAATTTAGGATGGAATAGGGATATTTAGGATGAAAATTGAAAGTCACAGGACTTCTTCTCCCATCATTCCTTGGCTTTTTAGAGATAGTTGAGGAGTCCAGATAGGCCCAATACTCTTCTCTATAACAGATCCATTTTTCACTTGACAGCCTGAAGCTATGCTCCGTTCAAACTTAAATATCTCAAGGTTATCTATCTTGTTTTCAGGAATGGGTCCTACCTAACTGTCTGGGGGCACTTCCTACAGCTGCTGTGCATTGCTGGGGAGTGAATGTGAACAGTTTAACTGTTATAGTTCAACAACAGTTAAAGAAATATCAGCAAGGCACTTGATAGGACTTGTTTTGTTGCATAACACAGAGGGCTGGATCTGTTTCTTACAGTTAAAAATTAGACCAGCTCAGTTCTGGATGTCTAACAGAAGGAATGTGCAGTACCCTGCTCTAAAAATGGAGTTCAGGCTCTCATGTGCAGTTGGTAACGGTCTTTGCTTATTCATATCATATTGTAGGCATCTATCTTTGTATTTGCTTTTTATCTTTAAGTGGGAGAAAACATTTAAAAATTAGATTCTTTAGTCTAAGGCACACTATCAGACACCTTTGGGTGTTACAGTCCATGCCTGTGTGGAAAACTCAGAGGCTCTCTTGGAAGATAAGTATACATAAGGCTATCTAACACCAACTTACTGAATTCTTAGCATTGCATATCTGTCTAACATACAAATGTGATAATACAAAGGTGTGTGTGTATATGTATATATATGTAGATAACTTTTACTTTAATAATATCTTTCCCAATGTACATTGCACACATTTAAAGACCCAATGATGATTAAAATCATAGGAATCCACTGCTTGTTCTTACACCTTCTTTTGTGTGATAAAAATAGTCTAAGTGAGCAAAGTTTTATTGTTTTTGCAAAAGTCACATTTAGTGTTATGAAACAGTGACATTAAGCAGTACTATGTGAAAAATCGGAAACATTAATTTTAATATGACAAACACCTATCTTGCTTAGATATTTTTGCACTTTTTTTTTTGCCATCTTAGCTGCAGGACTCCGCAGTTGTATATATTATTTTTCCTGTCATTCCCACTACATTGACTGTCCCCAAACAGGTTCAGGTAACTTAAAAGCTTTTTTTCTGTCTCCATTTAATTTGGGCAAAATCTGAACCATCGCCAAAGCAACATTCAGCAGACAATGCAGTCAAGATATCTACAGAAACCATAAAAATCCTGAACTGGTTTATGAAGAGTGATAAGTACCAAAACTTAAGAGACTAGCACATACTTCATTACTTTGACAGAAGTAACTCCATAGTTTTCATTTTATGGTTTGACTTGCATACCATGGTATACTAGATTAAAATAGCACAAAAATTGTGTATGAATTGCTCAGGAACTCCTGAAAAAAGATTATTTAAGTATAGTCTGAAATGGAACAAATTGTTTTCTACTTTGAAATACGAAGAAAAAAAATCACAATGAAGTACAAATAATATAACTGAAACATTACTGAGACATGCAAGAAATACAGAAAAATACTGACTCCTGATAAGAAAAAACCTAGTTGCTGCTATATAATACACCGGATATCTGTTAGCTGAATTTTGTGTTAAGTAAATCCAAAAATATGAGTATCATTTGATATTTTCATGCAAGATGATTATTTTTAAATTTGAAGCTATGGGAAGAATTTTGATTTGAATCATTGTCTTTGTATCTTAATGCTGACTGTGACATGGAATGATGTAAGGAAGGTAGAAATCCAATCTCATCCCTTTTACTAGGGTTCACACAGACCCTCTGGTATTTCTGAAGGCTTGGAAAGGCAAAGTTGGCATACAGTGTTTTCCATATCTAATTTCCTTCTTTGGTGAAAATTCCGGTAATGATTAATGACATTTACTATAGAGACATCCAAGACAGTTGCAAAGTTTCTAATACAAAATCTTCTGTAAGCTGTGTTCTTTGTGTTTTTAATGTATGACATATCAGAATACAAAAATGCAACTGAAATAGAGATAATGAAAGGAACCATTGTGAACAATTTCTAGTGTGAAAATTCAGATACTTTTTAAATATTATGTGACGACGGCTTGCAAAGTATCTAAAAAGATTGTCTTTGCTCAGTGATGGTAGAAGTGCTCCTGTGCGAAAAGCTCTGTCCCTGGATCAGTGCTATTTATGCCTGGAGAGTAACCACTGCTGTGAGGACAGCCCTGTAGGTCATAGATCAGGGCACTAAAACAAGCAGTTTGTGAGCTCCTCTGCTTTAGTGGTAACGTAGGAAAACCTGACTGCCAAAAGAGCACCCTTCCAGCATCTTCTACCTTCCTGTTTGGATTCAGGTCTGGCTTACAGTTTAGCTGGGCTGGAGAATTTGAATGATTTTGTTTTCAGTGGTTAGAGTAGATGCTCAGCTTGTTCAAAGTTAAGTTTATAGGTGAAGTGAAAGCAGTTTTCATTAGAAGAGGATGTGTCTTATCTTTCTACTAAGGTTTATTAAAAATATGTAACACCTGATAATTTAACACCAAATGAGTGCCTGCTAAATTTCTCCCTCTCTCTGTCTGTCTGTCTCACACACACACACACATCTACACACAAACAGAGGAATGCTTCGCGACTGCCAAACTATGTGCCAAGATTTTGTTCACTTTAATCTCAATCATATGAGTTAGAGAACCATGAAACAAAGTTTCTACCAAGTATGCTGACAGATTTTTAGTTCTAGTGGCTCCACAGGGCATCACTACAAGTACACTAAGAAACTTTTCTTATTAAAGATTTCTGAGCTGATCCGTTTTCCATTTAAGTCAACATGAGCAGTATCACCATAAAGAACTCAACACTTGCTAACTGATACCATACACTCATCAAAATTATTTCATTCCTAAGTAAACAAAAAGTTGTGGTACCTCCAACACCATTGTGTGGTTACTGCTGGCACAGGAAAGCCATTTGGTGGCAGCTACTTTGGTATGTTATGTCACATAACACCATGTCAGTTCAGGACTGACAAATCTAAACATATGGTTTGAAATATTGGACGAAACTTTTCCTGGGAAGATGAGGGGAAGAGGTATGGAATAGCCTCTTCCTGTCTTTTGAGGTCTTTCTTATTTTCTGAAGACATCTCAGAGAAGATCCATCACCTCACCCTTGGTTTGGAGGGGTCCATGGTGATTTTTTAAGAGCCTCAATATTACCTGTAAATGGTCCATAATCTGGGCAACCAAATAAATTCTTGTTCTTTGTTTTTAAATCCTGAGAGAAAATCAGAATATTTACATTTCTGATCCAAACATGTAAAGTTTAAGACCCTGGTCCAACAAAACACTGAAACATTTCCTTAACTGTAAGGAAAACCAATGACTACAAAATAGATCTATTCAGGTCCTTAAAGAGAAATCTCCATTTTGGTGGACAGAGGCTGGTATCAGTAAAGCAGGAATTCTAGAAAGAAATAACCTATGTCCATTACAAAGTAGAATAAGCATGAGAAAGCAGATCCTAATAGCAATATCTGTTTCCTGAGAATTTCAATTATTTGAAATGCATCATCTCGGGCACCAAAAAGAGAGGTGCATGAAGGAATCATGAAGAGAACTGGATCAGGCTGGCTGGAGCTGCTCAGGATCCAAGTGATATGGTTGTGTTGTTATGAAACAAAATGGCCACATTTTGCTCTCATTTACATATATGTCATTCCTCCCAAACCAGGGAGCATTGTTTTTCTGCGTGAAGACAAAAAGAAGTTGGTTTGCTATATAATTACATCCATGATCCGTGAGGATCCTGATTATAATAAAACAATCTGCTAAGAGAATATACAACTGAAGATCTTTAAGAGACTTGTTAATTCCTTAGGGGTTTATCATGCAGTAGCCAATTTAGGGACAATTCAGTTACTAGATTGCTAACAATATCGGTTTCATAAATTCAGGGAAGTAAAATGAGCTAAAAAAAAAATCTTTTCTTAAAGAAGTGAAAGCCTTATTATAAAACCTCCTTTTTAAGCTGCCCTCGTACTTTGCCCTCTGCCTTGCTCCTGAAGCTTTCTGTTGGTACAATTTCTCTCACTTAGGTATCAATCCCATTAGACTGCTATATTATATGGTTAAAACATTGATGTAACACAAGCTGCTACAGCAAATAATTGAAGTAATAAAATACAACTGCAGTTATTTGCTCTCTTGAATTGCAGGCAGAAAAAAGGAGACAGGGTGTTTTAAACTGACCCCATAGTGTTGCATACAGACAGCAAAACTTTTTTAAATGTGTTTTATTGCTGTAAAACATTTTTGGAAAAAATATAGTGTAGTTGTAGTAATATTTTTTTTTTTTTTTTTCCCGCAGGAAAAGCAATTAGTCTACATTGTGGAATTATGCCTTCACAATTCTATTTTAAAACCATAACTTTATTTTTAAGCAACAGGGATGTTGAAAGAATCTGAAACTACAACTACCTCTTTTTTTCCCCTAAAGGAACTTAATGGACTTAACTTTTGTGTGTGTGTGTATGTGTGTGAACATCTCCTCTAGGCCAAGACTCATTTTGTCAAGTGTTAGCCCAAAGTGTTCTGTTAATGGCTGAACTGTAAAGTCTCACTAAACGGGGTTTGCAGTGGAAATACTGCCAGCTCCTTGTCTATGATGGCATGTGTACTGTACCAGGGCATAGTGCTTCACATTCTTGGTTTATTCAGGAAGAAAAGAGAGGATTTTTGTGCCTATCTTTTTTTCTTTTTCATGGCTAGGAGGCGGATACCCTCATGTGTGAGTTTCCCTGAATCTGACTCTGACCAGAGGGTATGTCAGGACCTTCATTTTCTCTTTGGCACGGACTAAGCAACAGAGACAGTCAGCTGGCTTTATATTTCTCTAGACTTTTTGTTTCAGCGTGTACAAATGTCAACTACTTGATTTACACAGTATATTAATATTATTTTAATATCTAGAAAATGTTGTTTGATTCTTTTTTATTTCATAGGTTAAGTGGTTTATTTTATTTATTAAGCCTATTGAAAAAGATTTTATGGAAAATTCTGAAGACAAAATGCCCTGTTTCTTTCTACATGTTCACTAATAGATATATTATACAATGCTAGAAAAAGGCAAAAGGCCAAACTCATCTCTGGTGTAATTCCAGTAAAAGCAATAAAATTACACAAGGCATGAATTTGGCCCAGGCATTGTAAATGTTACTCTGGTGCACACTGAGCGTCTGCTTGTTGTTACTGGCAAGGCTTAAAATACAAATCCCCCTTTTTTTCATAGAAATGGATACATTTCTCTGGAACAGATTAATCAATGAAACAGGTATCAGGTAGCTATGACAAAGATGGCAACTGGTTCAATGCCTGCCTTTTTTATGGCTTTTTCTTCTTCTAACTAGCTTACGGTCTCTGCTTTCAAATTTTTAAATATATATTTATTCTCTCTTTTGTGCATTGTCATTGCAAGGCTTTTATTCTTTTTTTTTTTTTTTTTCCTGCTGTTGTCTCCTTTTCTCTAATTTGTCTTGTATGCCCTTCCGTGATGTTTCCTGTTGACACTTCTTGATATTTTTTCTAACTCAGAATGTGGCTTTCTAGCAGACACAGAGGCCCCAGAGTGAATACCCTTCAGAGCCAATTCTGACTTGGACCTTGCACAACGCTATTAACTGGCTCTTACTCTAAGAAAGGTGGCTATAGCGGGATTGCCTGAGCCCAAAGACAGAAATGGTTCAGGAAAGCTTGCCAATATGTTTGCACTAAATTCAACCACTCTTAATTTCTACTCAAGAAAAGAATAATAAAAAAAAAATAAATCCCAAAACAATTTAAATCACAAACTTGCGAGGGCTTTTCTCAGAACTTTGTTGTTTTATATTGCATTCATCTGTACATTTAAGTTTATGCTTGTTGGCCACTTTAAAGTAAACATAGTTCAATGCCCTCAGAAACAGTTTTCTTCAGCACACTAGAATTCCCTGGAAAAAAGCTTTATCTGCTGAACTGCTGGATATTTTTGTGTGTGTGTAATTTTTTTTTCCTATCAGTTTGTTTTGTTTCTTTTTTAAAAAAAAAAATAAAATTCAGTGCATATAAAAGTTGGGAGCAGAAGCCTCCTTGGAACAAGATAGAATCATAAAAGACTTCAGGAATCTCATCACAAGCTAAACAGTACAAATTGCACATTCTTCATGGAAGTATTAGCTTTTAGTGCGTGCCTGGATCCAAGCATAATAGATTATCCCAAAGTGGGAAAGAATGAACAGTACAAAATTAGCAGAACTGGGAGCTCAGATCATTTGGTGGAGCAATATGATCTCTGTACTTTCAGGGAACTGAATTCTAAAGCCACTGGAAACAGTATGTAAAATTATATCAGAGTAAGCAAGGAAGCATGTGTAGGCCTGTGAGAAGGAAAAAAAGGTTGGAAAATACCTTTCTAGAGGAAAATAAGTACTGAAAATCAGTGAATGAACTTGTAGGAAACAAACTGCTGTTCATGAACAATTTCTTGCTTTGAGGATAGAAACATGCTAAAAGATGCAACAGAGAGAAAACACAAATAAAATACATTTCAGTGGTTGTTCAGGGGCCAAGTGCTGTTGGAGAATAATCCTGCGCTCAGACAGAAATATAAAACTGCACAGATAGGTCAGTCTCCTGAGGTTTCCCTTCTTCTCAAGAAAACCTTGCCAGAACAAATCCTTTATGCCACCGGCTGATGGGTTTGGTCTAATCGTGCTGGGAAGTAGCCCAGGAACACTGAGCATTTAATGGAAGTTCCAAGATGGTGGTGAGCATACTCTGGCAAAACTACCCTGTACTTTCCAACTGCCTTCTTCAGGTCCTCAGGAATGGGAATGAATTATTTTTGCGAACCAAATACATTAAAAAAAAATTGCTTAGGCTAAATACACCCGAGGGGAGCAAGTCACTGAATGGAAATCTAATAATTTGGAGTATTACAATACGTATAGGGATATAAGCTGCTAGAGGTTGTATATAGTGGCTATTAAGACATACCTTGGCTGCACAGGCCTCATGTCTTTTGCCATCCTCACTGTGCTCCTATAATCTACTAACAACATCATACTGAAGATAGTGATCCCAGCATGGGAGTCATCAGCTTTCGGAGGTGTTTGGGATTTTTTTTTCAATTCTTATGCAGTGTTTTATTCCATTAGAAAATGAGATAGCACTAACTGCTTTAAAAACTAATTTTTTCCTGGCTATATAAATATATTCACAATACGTTATATTTTTAAAACTCATTTCCTCTTTGCCTAACTCCTTGAGATAACTGAACTCTCTTTTATGTAAACTTTCTACCAGAATACTGACTACCTTTTAAGCAGTATATGATTTAGAAGGTAATGAAATATCACTTTCTTTTTCTTTTTTTTTTTTTTTTTTTTTTTTTTTATAAATAGGTTTTAAAGTGCTTTTAGCTGCACTTTAGCTTTTAGATTAAGAGATAAAACTGATGAAAGGGACACAACCTTCTGTCACAGGGCAGCATGGCATTTGGGAGGTGAGGTAGTTTAAAATATCATTTTTATCTTCATTTCTCTTCATTGAGATGACTGTATTTCTTTACTACATCCCATAAGGTACTTTATCTTTGCCCATAAAGACATTTTCTTCCTTAAACACTGAATATTTTGCAGTATGAGACTTTGTGTGTGTGCATTTCTGCAATGGTACTATGCATAATCAAATCGCAGCTATGGACATTAAAGCCAAACTGAGTCTTGATTTTAGGTGTTTTGGATGACTTTGAGAAATCTGATTTTCAGAGAGCAAGCGCTTAAAACTTCTTTCAAAACTGTATCTTCTTAAAATTGCACACCTAGCCTGTAAGTGCCTAATGGTCACTGCTGAAGTCTCGCTAGCGTACCCAGTCCTACCCCAGCAGATCAGCCCCCAGAACAAGAGCTCTATGCTCAGGGATTTTTTGTGGCTGCTCTTATTTAACATGATTTGTTCGCTGGAGCTCAGAGCAATGAAACCCAGTAAATAATACACTGGACAAACAGAGAAGATAACAAAAGGAAATAGTTAAGGTACTATAATAATTTTAGCCATTCTTTTTTTCAGGTCACTATAATCTGCCCAAAGATAACTAATTGTTCAAAGTAAACATTCCACTCCGACCACAAAAGGAATCCATTACACAAACATATAATTCACAGTCATTTTTAGTGGGTTGTAAACAGTTTGGAATGAGCATAAAATGGGACAAAAATCAAAGTGAGCATTTAGAAATGAAAAAGTGTTTGCTACAAAAGGTCAGTCCCTTTACTTGGCAAACTATGTAGAAAAGCCTGGGAAAATGTTGAACACACAAGCAGTAAGGGAATTTTAAAGCCAACAACCTCCCTGTTTCTTTAAACAGACATCGGAACCTATAACTGGATCCTGTCAAACAAACGACAGCAAAAAAACATAACAGCTGCTAAGAAGTAAAGTTGAAAGATAAAGTTTTCTAAGCTAAGAACCTTCTCAGAAGTGGACTAAAGGTCTTTCTTAAATCTTTAGGCAAGGTTATGGATCCCAGGGTGGCTTTTAGGCATTGAATCAAATATGTAATTTTGTGTATCATTCCTGTCAGAGCATCCTGTGCTCCAAGAAAAGCAACAGAAAACAATGTCTGCAATGTCCAGTTTAGAGTGGATACGGTACCTGTAATCATCAGCTTTGCTGCCCGCAGTGTCATTTTTCAAGTCATTTAGGCTGATTTGAGAACACTAACTTGGATTTGGGAACGGAGGGAGAAAATGAAGGATGTTTCAAAAGAGAGATGAACGTTAAATTATATTTCCCTGGAGCATTAGTACTGTATTTCTTTACAAAACCTAAACTACACTAGATACCCTCGGTAGGTTTAAGATACTGACTGCTCGGGGTGTTCATTTACTCTGTCATTAGACACACAGACAAATGATCATCCCTGGAAAAAGGTTTAGTATCAGACTGTTTTCACACAATAAAATGTTACTATGAGAAGTACTGGATGGCATTCTGTTTAGGTACAATGCAGACTGGTATTTTTATTTTTTTTATGTGTTCTATTCATGTCTTTCACATATTTAAAAAAAAATGCAAAAAACCAGCCAGGACTTTTAAAGGGTCGTGGATAACAAAATAAATAGGCGACTCAAGAAATGACTGGAAATAATATCTGGCCTAGAAACACCAAAAGTCTTGCAATGGGCCCCACCCTTGGCAGGAGTGCACAGCATGTAAGTTATAGTACACTGAGAGGATTGTCCCAGGCTTCCCTTGAAGCAGCGCTCAGCTCAGGGTTGGGGCTACCTATCAGAGACTTTCTGGGGACTAGAAAAAGTGTGGAATAGAGATTGAAAAATTCAGCTCAACAGATAGACACAGAAAAGTCTGAGTTACATCCAAGGTAGGTATTGATGGCAAAGTAAAAGACTACATGGAAAAAACAAGGAATACACTGTTCCATGAAATAATTTCCCTCCAAGTCCCTGAGAAAGTAAAAAGTTAAGAAATGTTAGTAAAGTTTGAGTAGCCACTGTACTTCTTCAATCTGATTATTGCATGGTTCAGAATTATTCTCTTATCCTCACCAGCTCACATCATATACCTGGGATTTTTTTTTCCATTTAGGATATTGATACCAAGGGTGCAACACTCTTTGTTACTATTGACTATATATCCTGTATATGCTATTGACTTCAGTGGCACAGGTCTGTATAGCTAAATACTTGGGAGAAGACGTTCATCAAAAATTATGAATGAGTAAAAAATACAAGAAGAATGAAGAAAAAAACTGAGCTTGCTTAAAAAAACAAATGTGACAATCGCCTTGCAAGTTTACAAGAACAGGAACATTTTTATTGACTCTATTAAACTCCACTACCAGCTCTGCAAGATGGCTGAGTAAATGCAGAAAGACCCTCCGATTCTCAGTCTTATTTCAATAACTACAAATAGCAAGAGAAGCTGAAAAAAAATGGAATTCACTCTTGAACAAGTGAATCCTTGTCATATAGATAAGTATGCATTATAGTGTGAGAATTTTTAGACCAAACCTTATAAAATACTTCTGTCCTGAAATGGTGAATAAACAAAGAGTAGCCTAGGGGATAAATGACCAAAATCTGATCTAAGTTGCAGCAAAATGCTTTCAAAATAATTCCTTTGATTTCAATGTAGATACTAATTTTAAAATAGTGTAACTGAACAGGAAATCTTGCCAACAGTTAATGACACCCTCTACATTTTTAATCTGTGAGAGAATATTACTACAGTTGGCTATTGTATGTAACCTCATCTACACAGGAAAATGTACTAATTAATATGGTTTATTCAGATCACTGATAGACTTTCTCTCTGTGCACAGTGATAATGTTTTAAAAATCAGAAGACCAAATAGAAAATCAATAGGTAAGCAATAATCAAAACCGTGAGCTGATAAATAAGAACACAACCGTTCAGCAAAGTATGAATGTTTTGTAAGCAACATTTAGGGTTAGTCTCCTAAGGTCTTTTTTCCTAATAATCCTTTATCTTAAACGAAGCATGTGAGTAACATTTTTGGTACAGTTACAGTATGTAGATGATATATTTTCTAAATAGGAAAAAAAGCTTTTCTACCACAGCCAATATGCCAGCTGTACTGAGTATCTAGGCCATCTTACTAAGACTATGAAAGTAAACATACAGTTTTCATTAAATGTGCCTTTCCCATAATTGGTACATAAGTATTTCCCATGACTCTGCAGTTGAGTATCTTGGCTGGAGGCATATCTGGCCATTAAGAGGAGGGCTTCAGATCTGTTGAGTCTCAGCCATGCCGGGAGACTTGGCACCTCCACATACTGCTTCCTAATACCAACCCCGGTATAAAATGTCATCAGAAGCTTGCATAAACATTGGACTTAGCTTCACATAAATTACTGCTGTCCTGAGATAGTTTATGCCAGAACTTAGTAAAAACAACACTTTGAGTAAATAGAATGTGAGTAAATGCAAGCATCTTAATCCAAGAATATGATAATAGAAAAAAAACCTGTATATCAAATATAAACTCATAAATATAGCGATAAAATTAAATTTTTATCTCATGTCATATGATTAGCTTTTATTTACATATTAGACTCACTAAAAGGGGGAAACTTCTCTAAGTCACAGCGAGTTTGAAGGAAACACAAGAACAATAATGCAATACTCGGAATGATGAACTCCTTTCAAGAAACAGTGATATTTTCATTTTCTTCCGTGAATATTTCTCTGATAACCACACAGATAATAAACATCCAATTAGGTTTCTTGGATTTTTCTATTACAGTTCAGCAGTGCAAAGACCGCTGGCTTCACTTCTCCTGGAGGAGTGGTCAGATATCTCAAAACATCTATGAAATACCTAGCGCATCTTTTGGAGAACCTCTGCTAAGATCATAACTGAACAGTCAATTAGACATGTTCTGCATGGTGTGGCATTTTTATAATCTAATCTCTGCCTTTCCTTTTCATGTTCTGAATTTCTCCTCACAATTCCTCCTCTATTAATAGTCACTTCACACATTTCTCCCTTTTCTTTGTCTCTTTCTTTATCCAGCCTCCAGCCTTCCTCCAAAAAACCAATGCTACTATCTCCCCCTACCGAACGATCTCCAGTTTTTAGTCTCTGACTTCCTGCCAATCATTCTGGGAATAATAATATCCCAGTGTTCTCTTTGTTGTATAATTAAAGCATGAATTTTCCAGAGTTTGAAACTCCAGGGTAGTTTTATTGCACCTTTCACTGTAAAACCAGGTAACAATGATGGAATTAAAATAGCTTTTTCCTTTGTGGTTAACGGTCTAAGTATCTCTTTATTTTTCATTGTTCTGAGACTCCAGTATATGGCAGTGACAATGGGTTCACCCAGCCTTATTCTGAAAATAAATTTTCTATCTTTTGCAAGATATATGTTTCCCCAGATCCCTGGAACAAGTTGTAAACTTGTAACAGATGGTGATGAAGCCTCACATTTTTATACAATACATTTTAAGATTCTGCATCTACCGCATGTACCTTCCAAAGAAAATGACCTTCAATGAGAGAAGATACACTCTGCAGAAAGGAAGGCAGGCAACGGTGTTAAGTACATCTTTTTTATACTACAAAAATCCTTCTCATTAATCAAAACTTTTAATGAGGATGAATACTCATTCCAATATTCTTATAATAATCTGGCTTTTAAAAATAACTGTAAAAATTAGACACCTGCACACATTAAAATAATATGGTCACGCTAGAATAACATTTATTTTGGTTGAATGCAATTCAGGACTTAGGAAAAAGTATTGGCATTACACTCACCAGAGACTTCAGAATGAAAGTTACTGACATTTTATTGATATTTAGCATTTGCTTACCCAGAGAAAGACTAAAACAACAACATGTCAAACAAAATATAAGGAATAATCAGCATGAGTGGGTTCTATTAGCGTCTTATCATATAAAGAAAATGAAGATACAGAATGTGATATAGTTCAGTTCATAACTATATTATAAATTGAACTGCCTGCCTACCTTGGCAATTCAAGCAGAGTTACAAGGTTAAAGTTTTGATTACTAAAATTTAAAAAAAAATAGTGTTAAATGTTAAGGAACTCACCTCTTTTTTCAACAGCTTTTATACACAGTCTTACAAACTGTGGGACTGTAGATTTCTCATGCTCACAAACCAAGTGCAAATGGGAGCCAAAAATTTGATCTACATTTGGAAAAAAAGAGGAAGATACATTAAGGCATATTATTAGTAGTGGGATTTTTCTCTCTTCTGAGCTTGCATATTAATTAAAATCTCAGCTATTGAAGATGGACAAAGTTGGAAACAAATCCGGTTTGATTCCTAGCGGTCATTAGCTTCTGCCACACAACCAAATCTCTCAGTATCTGCCACCCATAGCACTTGGATACTTCCCCCTGGGTTCAAGTTTCAACTGCTATTTACACCTTGACTTTGACCTTTCTGAGGCTTGAAGGTCTCTGAAGTTTTCTTGGACCTGTCATAAAAACGTGAAGGCCATTCTAGAGATACAGCTCCATATCTTGTTGAATCCAAAATTCTACATGATACTAGCTGTTGTTCCAAACCTGAAACTCATATTGTTGGGTAGCCTGTCTTCTCCATGCAGACGGAGTTTCACTCTTGCCATACAGTACAGTAGGAGTGCAAGGGCTTCATTACTTTGCATCTTTAGGCCTTAGTACAATGTCACTTCATCTTTACAAGAGGTTTTTTTTTTAATCATCAAATTACCTGTTTAAAAAAATAGAAGATAGTAGATGTCTTTTGATGAGGACTGAATCTTAAACTCAGTGTAACTTGTGATCTGTGTTGTTTCTTTGATGAACAATCATTTAATTAGATAATGCTACCTTTCAGGTTTTATGATTTTAAAGTTTTGATCAACTTTGAATGTTGATCTTAAAACATATTTGTATAAGGTTAAACTCTTCAGATTACTAATTAGCTACTAGCACCTCATTTCTGCTCTATATGTTTGAGAAATTATGAAAAGAGCAATCAGTAATGGGGACATTGTCAGCTAGAATCAAAATGAATCAAACAGATGAGAGAAACTAGTCAATAGGAGCCAGTTAAATGCTCAAACAATAGGAGTGTACTATCATCATTTATGCAAAGAGACAGTCTCCATATAGCATTTCAACAGAGTACTACATTTTGGAAATTGGCGTAGAGGCTTTGAAAATATTTTTATAGATAGCTGAAGGCTAGTAGCACAAGGCTGGGCTCTGCAGAGCAAACCCAACAAGGACGCTCACTTGCAGAACAGCAGGAGCTCCTGCCATCCCCTACAGCTCCCAGGGCACTTCCTCCATGGTCAGTCCCACCATCTTCTACCATAATTAGTCTGAGCACTTCTCCCTCCAAGCTGCGCACCTTTTTCTCACTAACAGGCAAAACCCCATTTGTTTATTTTCTGCTTTACAAGGAGCTTTGTTTTTCTGTCATTAATCACTACTATTTCTTACTAAGCTAAGATTTCAAGAGCAACTTGATTGCCTTTTCTTTCCTAATGCCCCAGAGTAGGGAACAATCAGGGAAGCAACGTGCAGTGCATGGGATGGTTTGGACTTCTTGATGTGTATCAGGGAAGTTTATTCCAACACCTCCCAATGCATGTGATCTGCATTCTGGTAGAGTACATCAAAGCCTGAATTTAAGTTAGTCGGAGTTTCGACTGCAGAAGGGATGGAGGACTGGGTTCACAGAACTGCACTGAAGAAGGTTGTGTGCATGTGTGGCGTTAAGCATTAGCGAACAGTCTGTTACATGTTTTGGGGTTATGTTTCTGACAAAGCACAGTCTGGTTACATTTTCTTCATAAAACATTTATAGCTGCCTTCAGTGGTAATTATATATACAGAGATTTATGATTAAAATGTACTAGCACTTCCTCTTTTGACATCTTAATTGTTTTTTAAAATTTTAGCAAAGACCTGTCAAATTCTTTGCATAATATGGAATGGTCTCCAATGTAAAATATTTAAAAAAAAAAAAGTATCTTATTTGGTGGACAAAGACACTTGTAAACAATTTCAGAAGTAAAACAGGCAAAGAACTGCACTGTGTTTAGATGGCAATACATGAAGAACAGAAACAAAATTAATTCATGAATGCTCAACAACTTCTATTCTCTACTATAACCACCTTATAACCAAATTCCAGGATTATTTTGCAGTTACTCTTTGAGTCCCCAGTATGAATGCAAAATACTTGATATTCCTGGGAGGAAAATTTTAAAAGGCTGGAAACTGTTATGCAATTCTCACCTAGTCCATTACTTCTTTTCTGGGTGCAGATTCTGCACTATCTCCAGCAAAATATTTAACCTCATTTTATGTACCTTTCAGTATATGGATATAGCCACATTCTATATCCTGCAGTTAAGCTTTAAAACACCTCTTCTTTAGAAAATAGGCACTCAGGATTTTTGTCTTGAACGGAAGGGGCAGCAAATCAATATTAGTAGTAGCTGGGCATCAAAAGAGATTGTGGTAAAACAGCACACAACTTCTCTGGATTGTTTTTTTCCCCTTGTAGAAAGTCATGAGTATTTATAAGTACCTGATCTCATGAGTCATCCAAATACTCCGAATTCTGGGTAATCCTGAACCGCAAACTCTGTGACTCTCTCTAGTCAATTGATTTTTTGCTGGATCTGTTTCTGTACATAAACACGGGAATGGCAGTAGTTACACTGCCATATTTACACTCTTAGAGGTCACAGGAATAGTTGAGGAACACTCAGATAAGATATATTTTTGCAATATTTTGAAAACAAGAAATTATAAGAATGGCAAATTACTAACTTTTGTAAACTACATTTAGGTGCAACTAAGATGAAAATATTATTTTCTTATTCTTTTATAGGTGTGTATATATATTTTAAAACTAGTTTAAGGGGAAACTGTCCAGGACATTTTTGCAGTAAATAAGAACTGCTCCCAAAGGAATAAAAGAAGCAGAAAAGCCTTTGTTTGATTTATTTGTGATAAGGCCCTTCAAAACTTCATTTTTTATGACTCGAAAAAAAAAAAGATGTACACAACACTCCTAACCTCCTGTTATGACAGTTTATGTTTCCTATCCAGCTTATTTAACTCAAATGCCTGGGAAATAGACACAATTACCACCTTATGGAATGCTACTTAACTTTAAATGCTCCCCTCTGAATAGAAATCCACTTTATCTTCTCAGAGTTATTCCAGTTTCTCAGGAATTATTTCCTCTATAGGCTCCTGAAATGCTCTTGTTTCATCATTTAAAAATTTAAACTAACAATTGTTCAGAAATATCTTTTATTAGAACAAAGGCAATTCCCATACAGTGGATTCTGTTCACAAGAGCTTGTACAAAGGAGCTGCATACTATGCCCATATACAGCTTTAATCATTCACTCTTTCAGCTGTTATCAATTTAAAACCAATGAAACTCCCACACTGAGTCCATTTGAGCAGTCAATTTTAATATCTTGGGGCATCTGTAGTTATTCTGAATTGGCTGCAAAAGCAGAACTAACAAGTTAAGCTCTAACCATAAGTCTACATCAGGCTGGTAAACCATACATCAAACACAGACAGTTAGTCAATACTGTAGTATGAAAAACCAACAAGCATTTTTAAGAAGAGCAATATATTCATAATATGTTTGGTGGTATGGTTTACATTACACATCCCTGATATCCACACATTAAACTTTCTATTTAAGATGGTGGGGTGTGTGACAGCTTTGCACATGGATATAAAATGAGACACCAGAAGAGGAGGGAATGGACATTTGCAAGTTGTATAATATAAAATGATGATTACAGCTGCAATGAATTGCTCGTTCTGGGGAGCTTCAAGTTTTCCCTGAGCCTGACAGAGCTACTTTTTTGAGTAGCTCTCGCAGGCTGCAGCAAAGCCACTAATTCTGAGCTGCAGAAATCTAGTCTATGGGAGACAATACTTCTGGAAAAGAAACAATTAAAACAAAATCACTAAAGCCACATCCTCACTGAGAATGTCATTGTTTAACTGTTCTTGGTGTACATGGATGAGATGTGGCCACACTTGGAAGGAAATCATACTTCAGTGTTTTTTATTAAAAAAACAGGGAAGGGCATGGCTAATATTCCCATTTCTCAGGGAGAAGCTCAAGTTCTGACATGAGAGGAGAACGTATAATGGTGTAATGCCCAAGTTTTTAGAAACACATATCTATGTAATTCAGTGCCTTCCAGGAACAAAGTTAACTCTGCTACATCTGGATTTGAACTGTTGGACTACCAGAGCTTTGTATCAACATCTAAATTGTTTTCTTTGCATCTGTTTGAATGTTGGGAGGGAAAAGGGGGAAAGAGAACAAAAAGGCAAAATAAGAGAGGAATGTACAGAGAGACAGAACAGTAGGTGCCACAGCAGTGAATTTTTTGGGATGTACTTGGAAAGGGCCATATTCTGAAAGGTGACTTCTTCTAGCTACTCAATACGTAGAGTCAGATATATTAAGTCAGACATTAAAATGATGCTGATCCCAGACAGAGGCTCCAAATAATGCCACGACGCTTTTACAATAAGTGGACCAGGTCCTCAACTGACTGAAGTCAGTGAGGTTGTCAATGGAGCTCCCCTGATTTATGCTAGCTGGGAATCCTGCCAGTCCTTTTAACTTGGAGATTTACTATATATCGTTGATCTGTGATGGTCATCAATTTAAAAAAATTACATTTGTGAACAGTTACTATTAAGTGGCATATGAACCGCCAGATTTGTTTCACATTCTCAGAAAAAGGGAAAATAGAGAGTACTGCAGACACTAGTCTCTTTTAAGAAATTATGGTGTTTTACTGGGGACAAGAGCTCATTTGAATTTAAAGACAGTGGGTCTGCTGTACTCCTCAAAACTCTCCAAAAATTAGATATTTTAAAATTATCTGAATTATTTCTGACCATCATGTCAAAGGAAAAAATCAATTTCTCCAGTGTTTACTCATCCACAGGGTTTGGGAAACATACTTCCAAATGTCCACATAGTGGTCACGGAAAGAAAGAAACACCCTTGTGACCCACTGACCCTGCAAGTCAAAGACAACATTTCCTAACTTTCTCTAACTTATTATGGGCACCAGATCACTTGCTAAATTCCTGTATATCCCAGAAGAACACACCAAAGGTAGGTCTTAATCTACTCTTTTGGACTTCTCATGAGCATTACACTTATTACATTGAACTACTCCAAGGTCCATTGAGACGTATGAAACAGTAAAGATGTTTTCCCTTGTCTGGAAATAAAATGGTTGGTGATCTCTGTGCTGCTATCTGCACAACCACCAACATATGCTGAGCCCTGTTCTATAGGCTATCAAGCCAAATCACAGCTAGTTCCTTTCACTAGCAATTGAGTGGCTTTTATTTTCATCTTGAAACAGTTGTAACCATTCCAATTTTTATGCTGTTTTGGTTTTTGCCTTAACTTAACTTAGGAAATAAATTTAGTGAAGTTCCTTCAGTATCTAGCTTTTGGGGAAAAAAAGCCACCCCAAAAAAACCCCTAGATTAATTTCTTGCCAGTTTTCCTCATTTTTCACAGTGTCATTTATGTTGTTATTCATGTTTTTTACCATTTACTGAAAGTGTATTTTGTGATAGTCTATTACTAACACAGCCACCATAGCTTTAAAATCGCAGTTTCACAGAAGCACTTTTTTTGTGGACTAGAAAGGCTCAGAAATCAGGAAGTTAGCAGGCCAATATCAAGTTGAAGGTTGGCAATTCATTTTGGGTAATATTAAATCATGACAAAGCTCAAACATAAAGATCAAAGTTCAATTATAGACTATAAAGTAGTTTTAAAAGAGAAGATTTATATATTATTTTTCTAGCATATTAGTGCAGATTCTGTAAATTCTGAGAATATTTCAGTCCCGAGGAACTGAGGACCCCTGCCCTAGCATATAAATTTGAACACAGTTATTCTCAAAATAACACTGTAAAATGGCAGACACTGAACATGACTCTTATTTTCTATTTCTAGCTCTGCATGCACGTGTGGATATATATGAACATAAGTGTGCATGTAGACACATACACATTACACAAAATTACTGTATTACACATCATCTCAAAAATGGTTCAAAATGTTTCTAGACCAAAGATATTTTGTGTAAGCATGAGTGAGGTGGAACAAGGAGGACTGATGATCTTCATTAGAGCTCTCACTGAAGCATGAAAAGCCCATTGCAATGAATGGAGCCAATGTGCTGTTCCCATTCTGGCTTTTTTTACGCAAAGGACTAGAAAGCAAATGGGACAGTGATGACAAAAATAACTTTTTGTCATGTAAAGCATCAGCGTGTCTTCATTTTCAGATCAACATGCAACTAACATTTACATGTTGGTCTGCTACATTCCCTTGCCTATTATCCTCCTACTTCTTATTCTTCTCATTTATTTACTACATGGATATTTGCTACATTCTACAGAAACAAAGTTTTGTTAAGAGTTAAATGACAATCACATAATTTCTAGATTTTCTGATAACAGTGTTGGCAGAACAAAGTACCCCAGGAGATCAAACTGCTATTTAATTTTGAAGCCTGTATTCCCAAATTTGGTTAATGCGGAGAAACGTGTTGCGTCTTCTGGCCAAGAGTGTACACACCAGTGACTAACAGAGCACAGAACTGTGTTTAAGTGAACTTACCACCTTAAAATGTATTTACCCACGACTATAATTTACGTGTTAAATTTATTGGAGTTTTGGTTCCAATGTGACATACAATGTAAAAAATCAATATAGATTTGAGAGCTTTATAGTGCCCCTGGCAAATATGAATAGCACTTGATGAAAAGTGAAGGTTTTCACAGCACCTACAGTGCCACTGCATTGGAGTAATTAACACCACACGCTTCACAGATATTTATATCAATTCTTCACTAGCACACAGAACAGCTCTTTGTCAGAAATTCGGTACCAAGATGTCCTGCAAGGCTTTAGACACACTTTTATTACGAGCCCCTATTTTAAGGGATTTACAATTCTGACAGAAGTATTTCCCTATGGGATAAAAGTTAGTATGCATGTTCTCAGAGCTGGAGGAATTTTTTCTTGTAAAAATTGGTTAACATTTTTTCCCTTAAGAAACGAGCAAATAAATACTTTTGAGAGGTTTCTGCAACCATTTAAGTCACCTTTAGAAAAATAAATAGATGCATCTTATAATACAAAATTTGGCAAGCTTTTCACTTTTAATCTGGGTGGTTGCATTTTGTGATTTAAAAATATTCTAATGTGAGCCTAAAAATTAACATTTAAAAGTGGTCTCTCTATAAGCACTGCAACTGCATTTTCATAACATTTTAACAGATTAAGGGATAAACTCTGGTGAAGACAATGAAGGAACCTTATCAAATGAGCATTTCACATAGACTTACCGTATATTGGAATTAAGCCGTGCTAACGAATCCTGCCTCATTTGCATGGCCAAAACCTAATCCTAATGAAACTTCATGGTAGATAACTAACATGTTTTCTTCGTGGTAACATTAGTTCAGTAGTAAAACTGTGCTGGGTACCGATTCCAAATGACTGTGTCACAAATCATGCATCTTCGTTAGCCGTGGAAGACTACCCCAGGTAGAACCAAGCTATGTTTATGAATCAAGAGCTTAATACAACTGTAGCCAAGCCCAAATTCATCTGGCTTTCCTAGAGAGATATATTAGAGGGTGGATTTGAGTTATGCTAATGAATCTGGATTTGTTAGCAGGGATCACATCTGATCCCTATGTAACACCGCAGGAGATTCATCAGCTACACTTTATTAAACTAAAAAAACCAACCCTTAAATCCAGAAATTAAAAGACTATAAATTACAATTCTATTACTGTAACAAGCAAAAAAAACCTAATATGATGCATTCAAATCCCACCCTCAGCCCACAGAGTACTGCAAAGAGGCAAAACCCTCCAATGTATTGAAATCAGATACTATGAATGTGTAAGGAGAGATCCTGAAAGTTTGCTGTGTGAATGTACACACCTCACACACACACACATATATATTTATAAATTACATTTTTTTAAAGTTCTGTGACAGATAGAAGCAAAAGCCCATCACGAAAGCACATAATGATTTCATATAATGAAGACTTTCTTACAGTAAACAACATTGCACTGAAAATTTCTGCATGTATCTAAAACATAAGATCTTAATTCATAAAATCTTCTCCTTCTCTTCAGACATGGGCCCAGCTGGTGTTTAACTCTTGTGGCTGCTTTAGCTTTTGCTGGCTGGGGTCAATCTCTTGGCCCAGGACAGACAAATTTAATATACACTAGCAACACCCCTTGCCATTTTTGACACACCACTGGAAAACTCACACTCCAGAGATTGACAGGGGCTGCTGGCAAAATGCCTCTTTCTAGTCAATTTGCATGTGCAGTTGTGGGTTTCACACATAATAATTTGGGAGTGCGTAAATTTTTAAAGCATTATTCCAGACAATATTTGAAAACATGGCTTTGCTTGATTATTAGTGGTCAGAATGCTACTGCCTTCAAGTTAACTTCCAGCTTCTTAGCAAAACGCTTGCTCCTTGGATAGACTAACAAACATGTTTTATCAAAGAAACAATTTTTTAAGGATATGTGAAAGTGATGGCTGACCAACTTAACAAAAAACTGGAGTAAGGAAAAAAAAAATCACAGATTCAAAGCATTTATTATTCACTGGCATGTATTTTAAATTGTTAAAAATATATTTTGTTAGCGAGTTAGAAAAATAATGAGAGAAGACAGCAGAAAGTATTCCAGCCTACAAATTAGTCAGCACAGCATCTGAAGTTCCTACTTCAGATTCTAAAATATAAAACTATACCAACATGAGTTTCTTAAAAAGAAACGGAGTTGTGCAGCATGTTGACTTGCAATGTGCATGGTGGGTGCCTGTGTTAAATGGAGGGGCTTCTACCACCTGTACACCAAAACAGAAAAACTGAAGCAGTAGTCAGCACAGAGATAGATATAACCATACGTTGATTTTTTTCTTTACAGTTCAGCAGTGTAAGTTTTGTGAGATACAGCAACAAAAACATATCTAAGAAAAATTTGTCAAATGTACTTGTTCATTTAACCGAGAATGAAAAATTCATTTGTGAATTTTTACATGTTACTCCAAAAAAGTATATAAGAACAAACACACCTTTAATAAGTCCCTTTTCCTGCAATGTTTTCAAGGAGGGTCTTCGGGAGATGAACTTCTTTAATCTGCTTTTAACTCGGTTTCTGTCATTTGTGTCAGAAGCACTGTAGTTCAGTCTGAAAACTAAAAGAAATCAAAAGAAAAAGCTTCAGTGAAACAATATTTTTAAACTAATAGCAGTTTTCCCAAATATACTTATAAAATGATGTGCATAGCCACCCTAGTAAAATCATGCGGTAGGTCAGCAGTGTAGCTGGTTGGATAGTTCAAAACATCTGATTAATACTTTTGTGAATAAACATGATGAGTTCACTCTGCTGGTTATTCACAGAGTTGTATTATTTATTGCCCATAAGTATTTGGATGGCGACCAGTTTACTCATGAAATGTTCATGAATCCCACAAGTTTCACATGGATGATTTTTCAACTAAAACTCTGGACTTAAAGCGTGCTATGCACTATTAGCTATATACTACTTGTTATGAGAAAGGATGGATGGTTACACCACTAGCGAAGGACTGAATTCTCTTGCCAAGATGGATTAAGCGTTATATATATATTTAATGCAGTTATAGAAAACATGGCTATATGCCATGAAATCTGTGCAAGATGCATTAATTTATGGAAAGAAAAGTATTCCCGTCCTAATGATTATATTTTATTATATTTAGGCATTTACCAAACTGAGAAACATTTTGAGCTCAATTTATTCCTGCTCTGTGTCAAAAAGACATAGAACCCAGATGCAAAAAATCCCCTGGAGGAAGTTTCAAAGGCATAAATTTAACTTTTTCTCTGCTGAGGTGCTTACAGGGCACCATCATAGCTATCAAAATAAGCACTATTTGTAGGAAGGAGAAACTCAGCATGCTCCAGAAGCAGCAGCGATGCCATGGGAAGATCATCCCCAAAGGTTTCCCTGAACCAGCAGATTTTTAAAGTTTTCTAACAAACCACATGAGCCTCACCAGCCTTGAATAACCCTTGTCCTGCATCCTGGGCTCTCTTACCCTGCCCATTACTCCAAATACTGAGCAGGGTAATGGGGCAGCCAGAGCTCTGCAGCCTTTCCTGGCAAGGATCTCCAGCTGAGAGGGGTGACTTCTGCTGCTTTCAGAGGAAAGAATAGCTTTCCATCTTCCCTTGAAAATCAATCAATCATCAATCAATCAATCAATCAATCAATCAATCCACCAAAACACAGTATTCTCCATAAATTGAACTCACAGGAGTTGGCCCACTGTCCCTTAAACAGAATTTCTAAACAGTGCCCCCAATAATTTAGCTGTGGTTACAGAGATGTTCCCTAATCTCCCCTATAATGCAGGATCCAAAGGAAGAGAGAGAGAAAAAATAAAATTATGATCAATATTATCAGACTATTTTGTAGCAAAAAGTTTTGCATAAGTTATAAACAGAACCAGAATGTTTAAAGGTGCACAATTATAAAACAATGGCAAGCGAAAACAACTGGTTAAGCAACAGTAACAACCCTGGAATATTGTGGTTTACATTACAAATCTGATTTTAACAGCCAAACTTATAAAATGGTTTATGCTTTGCTGTTGTCAAGGGAGAAAAACTTGCCAAATTGTTCATTTTAAGTAAATAGAACATAGCCAATTAAGGAAAGCAATATTTAAACACATGCTTATGATGATCAGAGCATAGTTTGCTTCTGATTTCACTACTGATTTTAACAGAAGAGTGCTCCATTTTCCCACAGCACTAAAATGACCCCACACATACTTCCACAAACTAGTAATCACACAGGACAAATAAAAGGACACTTTACTGGAAAATACACAGCTTGGTACAATAATCCATCACTTATGAAAAATAGAATTCACATTTTTTAATGGTAGCATTCTTGGAGTGATGTATCATAGAATATAAAGATTAGCATTCAATTGATGGTTGGTGCTTTTTTAACATTATAGTGGAGTACTTTTTGTTCGAAATTGAGCAATCCTTGGCAGGGACAAGCTAAAATTCCAAGTCACTTGGCTGTGCTATAAAAAGAACAACAAATGGATGTTTCTAATTCTGCATCTTAATGGTACTTTGAAACAGTGAAGTGAATTGTATTTAGTTTGGGGACTCTTGTTGCTTAGGGTCATTCTGTCCATAGCAATTCATATTTAGGTTTGCTTTTTCCTGCTTACAGTGAAGCTTCCCCACTGTAAATGATGCAGGAGTGAAAACGTCTCTTAAGTCACTTAAGATGCCTGCCACATTTCCCATTCTGTGGGACTCTGAAGAGTTTTATGCTCACTTGAACTACATGCTTAGCTCTGAGCATACACCAGATTTGTTAAGATGTTCTAACTGAAGTGAACGTGGTCATACTGTGAACAATAGGATAGGGGACTGTCAGCAGGGTAAAGATCCCTCTGTTTAGAAAGATGCATTAACCCAGCTGGAAGTTTTATACCTGAAACAGTTATTATGGTGTTAAAACTACATCTAGAGGTAGGAATAATTATTGTCATGGATACTTTTGTACGTTCTATGTTGACTTGTATAGCACAGAGTTAAAAACAGCAGCAAAGCTAATTTTGATGATTTTCTTATTTTATTCTATTAAGTATGTGTGAGTCACCAGAGGGAAACTCCAACTCTCCCAGAAATTCAAGGGTTTTGATAGCATGTTCCAAAACCAAGCTTAGCCAGAAATATTCTTGTTGGGATATCATTTAGAAATATTCTTTCTCTTTCCAAACCATTCTTCTCGCGATATACCCACATTAAAATGACTTTGCTATTATATTTGGAAATACAAAGAGGACCAAATGTTACTTCCAAGAGAAAAAAAAAAAAAAAGTAGTTCTAAAACTCAAAAACCACAATAAATACTTTTTGGAGTACCTTCCTTTTTAAATTTCAGGTTCTGGATTTGGCCAGAAGAATACTTCATGAAAGAAAGCTGGCAAACATCAAACATAAAAAAATGGAAAGCAGTTCCATATAGAAGTAAAATAAGACACTTAAGGACCTAAGAATAAAATAATAGGAAATAAAATCTACCGCTTGTTCTACTGTATGCTCCCTGGCATAAAAAGCATAGGTGTGCCTTCGATTCATTGTACTGAATAAACTCATATCCTCAGTTTCTGAAGCTATTCACAGTGACATATCCACATAAATGCTTCAAAACCAACACAGGATAATTCCCCTCCCTTTGCACAGACTCTTCAATTAAGTATTTCTTATATCGCACTAAGAGCTTCTGAGACAGAAAAAGGAAACCCATGCCTGCTTTTGTTGGGCCAGGGCCTTTTAGAGTATATGTAGAGGGGAAGCCAACAGAATTCAATATTATGCTAAATTTCTTCTGCTAGTGCAAGTGGGTGCAAGGACACTTCAATCCAGTAGCAAAAATGTAACGGATACTGACTGACTTTCACATTTGGCCAGAAATAAAGTTGGACCCTCAGATCTCAGAAAAACATTTCTGATGACTTTGGTCAACTTTATTAGGTCTCTATTTTTTCCACAGGTGGGAAAGGTATGAAGGCATAAATAAAAAAATTGAACTATCTTTTCCTCAGACAATTTGCTCTAGAATTAAGATATATTAAACCACAACAGCTTATCACACCAGAGAAGTGTGATACATATTGGGTTCAAAAAGAAAATTGTATAAACACGTCATTAGGCATAAAAGAAAGAACACACCTTTGGCCCTTAATGTTGCATAACACTGTAATAGCATCAGCTGAATTAGGAAGGATAACTATAGGTTAAATTTTCTGGGAAAAAAAAAAATGCACCAAGAAAAAAATTACCTGTATTTTTTTGAACTTATATAAATCCTCTGAATACTTATTCAGTGCCCCAACTTTAGCCTTAATATTCTTAATAATATATAACAGGACTATCATGTAAAACCACAAAATAAAAGTCTGTACAAGAGTTTCTACACAAGAAGACAGGTGGAAGGAAAGAATTAATGCATTACCTCCATATCACACAGTTCTGCAGAAATAGTACCAGCAGGGTCAATGGAAGTTTTGAGGCATACAGATGAAGAATTATTTGCTATAATTTAATGCACTAAACTGTATATATGATGTAATGAGACTAAACATATTAAAATTTAAGCAATATTAAGCAGTGGCTAACATATTTGCAAGGTGAAGTTACAAAAGCCTTTCTCCAGGGTTTTAGCATGGCCACAGCTAAAAGAACCAGGCAAGGCTCTAACTTTTTCAGGGCAAGGATCAAAATTTTTATGTGATTACTTTCTGTGAATTTAATCATGTACCTAGACAATATATTTCTAGCGTACTGTTTTTCCTCAGTGTGATGTTCTGGGCAGAGCCTGAATGATTCAGAAAGGAAAATGTTTTAATATGTTCTAAACAGCTCCATATTTTACTGGCAAGATTTTGTAACTCCATGTAACATGATCTCACAATTCTTCCAATGACTTTTATTTCACTCTTAATTTACAAAACACTTATACCTAATCCCAAGGGTTTACCTATGATTAATTCCTGCCAGGTACAGTATATCTGAACACTTCTAACATGTTGAAAGCATTGGTTTTTGAAGAACTATCCATTAATGACTTTCTGAACTGTGACAATGGATATTGACAGTGCTTGTCAGACTAAAGCACTATTGATTGTCTCACATCATGTGTATTGCAAAACCAATTTCTTCCAAGTACCTCTTCCTAACTGAAATACGTTATTATGTTGCCTATCTGTTTATTATAACACCCAAAATTATCATATGTAATTCATTTGGATGGAAAGGGCTCACAAAATGAAGAGCAACTGTGGGAGTGAATAAGGCATTAAGAGATTCAAATAGCTTTACATTACTACCTTCTTTTCCATTACCCTTGTTCTGCAGGAAACATAAAAAACTACTCTGGACTGCAATTTTTTTTTAATACTCTTGAGGACTTCAAAATTTTAGAAAGTTCTTAGAAATTGAGATGACTTGTAGTATAACGACAACACCCATAATCTGAGATTTAATAATAATAAAAGTGACAAGCTTGACCATTGAAAATACAGAATACACCGATCAAAATCCTAACTGCAACATTCTTAAAATACATATGAACAGACCAATGGACTTAACTGTGATCTGTGATGTCTTAAACTAATCATTTTCTTAAGTGCTTTACAGACTCTTATCCAGAGTCCTCAACAGCATCTTGCAGGACTGAATCAAAGCTGAGATGGCAAAAGGGGAGGTAGAAGTAGGTCTCTATGACTTTGGATAATGAAAGTGCCAGTCTAACAGCAGAACTACCACATATGTGTGAAAATATTAAAGTAATTAATTACTTAATTTTAAGTAATAGGAATGCTTAATTGCTGAGTGTCTTATCCTCCTGAAGAAATATATCTTAACGTGCAGAGGCGTATGACTATGCCTACATTTCAGGAGACACTGTAATCTAAGAATATATAATGACTCATGACTTTAAGTTCTATTGGATTTAATTGGAACTCAGAATTCAACAGTTTTTTGGATATTTTTGACCTGCAGCAGATGTGAAACTACTGCTACTCCTTTAAGGAAGGAGCAACATGAATTATCTCCTGTATAATTCAGTGGTCAGTTTTTCAACCAGCACCAAAGTTTTGAGAGTGACAAAACCAAGTTCCTGCCTCCTTCCTTCTCTTTGTGATGTTCTGAGATGGAGTCAATAAAGTCTGCTCACTAAGGATAAAGAATTCACTTCATCTACTTTATTGATCTAAACACTTTTGTCAGTCATCCTATTTTATCCCTTAGTGAAATTCCTGGGCAGGTCTCATGAGTTATCCTCACACTATAATTACTATATCTTTTTTGTAGAAGAGTAAAATGAGAGGCAGATACATGGTCTGCTTAAAGGGACTACACAAATGATTGGTGGGGAAAATGCAAGAATTGAACATTACCTCTAATCCTTATCTTTATGATAAGCTTTAAAATTACAGATTTGATAACTACAGAGCATAGACCCAAGAACTGCAGCATCAGGTGACAGAATGGGTATCACTGGCCAGGAAACGCTTTTTTTGTTTGTATGGGCACCAAAGGACCTGAAGTCATTCAGGTTTATGGTCTCAAAACAGGTATTTTGCCGCAGCAAGTATATCTGCATTTATAAATGTTTATGAAGCAAGCTCAGAAATAAACAATAGGAAAAAGAAAACAGTGATTATACAGTACAAATAACTTTTCTGTAATATGACAGCCTAACAACTTAAGTGCTCAGTAGTGTCATTACACTTGTGAAATTTGTGTGCATTAGCAGTAAAGATTCAGTAAAATGACTACATAATTCATATTTTGCATCATGCTCTTATGCATATAAACTTAAAAAATTTTGTCCCCCACTAATAATAAATGGAAATAAATGAATATTATGTTAAATAGCACTACACACATTGTGAAACAAACTGGCACTCCGCATACAGCTTTTCTTAGTGATATTTGTACCATAAATATTTAGAAAAGTAAAGCAATATTTCTGACTATGTATTGGATTTGTAAAGGAAGATCATACCAAACTTACCTGATATCTTTCTTGAATAAAATAAATGGGGTTTTTCTAGAAAAGGAAAATGCAATAGGCCAAATCTATCTGGACTTCAGTTGTGCGTTTGCTATGATGCCAAATGGGAAATTATTAGTTAAACTAGAGAAGATGTATAGAATTAAAACAATAACTGTAAAGTGACTAAATAAGGTATTAAAATGAGCTTTGTTGAAAGGAGAACTACTGTACTGAAGGAAAGTTACCACTGCAAGTCCTTAAATATTGGAACTGATTTTTATGCTTTCATTAATGACTTCAACAGAAAAAGTAGGAGCATTCAAAAAATACTTGACAGTGACGCAAGGCTGGGAATCTGAGACAAGAATTAAGATATCAGATAAATTCTTAACAATTTTGAGACTGGAAGCTGGAGAAACCAGATTAGACCTAATACTACCCAATGCATGGTCAGAGAAGGATTAATACAAAATATTTCTCTGAGTGTGCAACCTTGAATACTCATGTGTGAGCTGGGAATTCATGCCAGGAAAGGTGCAGGCAGTAGCCGTGAGAAGTATCAGGAGAACAGGCTGCTGAGCTTTAGAAAGCGGACGGGGAGCTTGGCATGTTTGGCCAGCTAGAAAAAGGCTGAGAAAAGCTATGATTGTTCTCTACGAATTTGCTGGTGGGGTGGGAAAAGGAGCAGGAGATGAGCAGAGGACAGCAGGGAGGGAAAAGAGCTGTTTAAACCGAAGAACAATGTTGGCACAAGAATAAATGAATATAAACTGGCCATAATACGAAGTTCTAAAACACCCTTTCAAAGAAGTCGTGGTGGCAAATAAAACTAAAAGAATTTAAGATGAAGTATAATAAATTTATGAAAGGGGACACAGAACACAGTACCTTGTGACAGGAGGGACTGGACTAGATCACCCAGGACATGCCAAGGCTTGCTTTCCACAATTTTTTTGGTATTGTCACAATATTAGAAATGCTATTATACACACTTAACTTGAATATAAAAACCACAATGCCAGAAATCAATGAGTTCATTTTATTCATACAGTATGACCAGTTTATGTTCATGTAATGTAAAACATGTGGGACTTGGATGAAATCTGCTGCAGTACACAAAGTCAGACTATTCAGGCTCTAGGAAGAGACAGTACAGCGTGCTTGGGAAGGGGAAACTGGTCTCTCCAAGCTCGTGTCAGGGATTAGGACTCTTGACACAGCCTCTTTGCAAAAAAGTAGCTGCAGTCTGTTACCCTCCTTGAACTGAGGAGGGCAGTTTTGTATGAGCACAGATCACCAAGGACTCGTCTGATCTCAAGTCTCCTTCAATAGTTGCTTTCTGTTAAATTTTTAGGTAAAGAGTGATCTAATTACAGATGAGTACAGGCAAAAAGCAGGAGCATGATGGAGATGCTTTTTGTATTTGGTGTACTTCTCTCCTTTAGAGAGGGTTACTAAAATTCCCAGGAAAATACTTGATAACTTGGATGGTCTAACACATAGGAGTTGGACAGTGGTCCTTGCCCTTTGCTACCTGGGCAACTCAGTGCTGCCTTGTTCCAGTGTTTACAGCTGTACAGTCTCATCCCACTTATATAAAACACGATAGTTACTGAGGAAAAAAATTACAATATTTGAATTAATTACTTCTGAAATTGACATATACAATATGAAAATATTATTTAAGCAGACTTCCCAAAAGAAAACAAACATGCAATTAAAGGTTGAGGAAGACAGAGCAAGGAGCTGAAGACTATTTCCAGATCGAGTTGAACAAATAATTTACAAGTAATACATTCAGGGTTTTTTGGAATACAGAATTCTGTTTATTGTCTTCTGTTGTGGAATATATGTCAATAACTTTCAGGTCTTTATGCTTAACTCCTGACTGAGTTAGTCTAAAAAAAATTTTCAACCCTTTGCGAATAATATGAATAGTCATTACTTACACTAAATTGCTCAGACAAAAGGACAAGAAAATTATACAGTTGCTTTTTTCTATCAGGAGCACCAGATAGATTGTTGTGCCAAAAGAAAACCCTTCTGAGTGGCTGGGTATTGCTGGCCATGGGTGAGCTTTTAACTTCAAAACCTACATATAATTCTGCCTTATGCTTTGGAAAACAAACTATCTGTAGAGAACAAGGGAGACTTGATATTGCTGTATTTATATCACCATTGTTAAGAATCATACAAATGATTCATATATTTAACTTTAGATGTGCGCTTGGATACCTTGTTGATTCTTTTATTCAGATCAGATCTTATGGGACCTTTTCAGAAAGAATATCATACCAAATAATTTTCTTTTTATTGAGACTATTGTCAATTATATTTTGGACTTTTAAATTTAAGAAGTAAATTATTTTAAAATTTAATATTATTTCCATTGCAGTCAGCCTCCAATTATATTCATAATCTTATCTTTTTTGACCCATGATGAACTTCTAAAGGTTCTCATACAATAAAGTTTAGAATTAATTCATAGTGCATGTTATGAAAACCAACATGTTAAAATTATTTATTGCCAATGAGAAATGGTAGTGACATTTGTCTGTTTATTTTTTGCTTGAAACCACAGGTTCCAGTATATTTTTCTCTTTTAATACAAGTTTAGTACTTTCTAGTGAATGTGAATGTCATAGTTTATGAAGGAGAAAGGCACACCCATTATCTTTAAAGTAATCAAAAAATATCTCACCGAAGACCTGAAATCCATTTGCTGTACTCTGTTTGTATGTCAACTCTACTTTATCAAATTACCTCTACCTCAATCAAATCTTTAGAGTAAGTATAACTGAACAAAAGATCACCCATGACCGCATTTTTAAAAAGAATAAGTGGATGGATTTAAGCATCCTTTTTACTTCTTACTTTAAGTGAAAGTTTTGGTAAGAATCTCCAACATCTATATTCACATAAATATAAGCCTTAAACAAAGTGACCTTCATTGCCATAAAACTTAATTTCATGTTTCTATAGAAATTATTTCTATTTGTTAAAACACAATTGATTTTAAAACTTTTCAGCAGTTACAGCTCTTTCCTTACAAGATAGTGTCAGAGTTGCACTGCGAGGACACAGTAAAGACTTCCACTAAAGGTGCTTTGGGATCTGCATAAAATCAACATAAAAACATGAAGCAGACCGAAGAGACTATAGCTTTTGTGTGAGCCTACCCTGTGGAGGCTGCTAGTGGGAGAAGGTGCATAGATATGCTACGGGTCAGCCTCTTTCTTGGGCTGAGAAAGGGTAATTACAGCAGGAAAAGGAAAGCCCACAATGAAGCTGCTGGTATATTTAGCCACATATTATGTTAGAAGAGTTTACGTTGTAAATTTGACTGCTTACCTGAAAGCTCTGATTCCAGCGTATTAAAGGTGTGGGCTTTTTTAGCACTGACTTTATCAGAAGTTTTCTTCTAATAAAGATCAGGTCATACAGTTCAGTTGTGTAACAGCAGACAGAAACTATACGATGCCTTCTCTCTTCCTCATGCTACCACTCACAGCTTTGGCTGAGGTACAAGGTGGCCTGGGAACCACGCTGCCAGCTCCCCACAGCACCCACCCGCTTCCCCGAGAATCTGGTGGTGGCTCCTCGCCACACAGGCAGCACGAGGGCAAGACGTGGGTCTGAAGAGGACACTCCGATGTGGTCAGCTAGAAGTAGGAGTAACTGAGACCCCAGAAATGAGCATGCCCTACACTACTAGTGCAATGCTCTTGCTGCAGTAGTAGCTGCAACCCCAAGTCCACCTGGCCCTTGCATAGGGGCTCAGAGGGGGAGACACTGCAAGGCATGTGGTGACATTTAGTACTTCATCCAGTCTCCAAAACAGCTGCACTGGAACAAGCTGCCTGAGCAGGCAAACAATTACTATATATCAAAATTTTTCCTGAAATAAAATCAGGTCAGTCATCACAACAACTTTGAGACACTTCAATCAGCTACATGTGGGGTTTGCATGGGTGCACTGACTTTATGTTTGACCAGCCCCGGTTAAAATTCAGACAAAATGTTAAAAAGATACAATAGAAGACTGTTTTAGCTTTAAAATTAATGTTCCAGCTGACAAACGGCACAGGGGCTTAACCTACTTTAGAACATATTTAATAGCATAATTTAGTCTCTAAAAAGAAAAGCAAAATAACTAATGATGGACAAATTTAGAGGTCAAATCTAGTTCAGATAAACATTCAAAAGTTCAGATGTTTAACCAAACCTTATCTTGTCCATGAAAAGCCTTAACTGAAGAGCTCTATCAAATACAAGGAAAGCACAGAAGATTGTGAAAACTTCTCCTTACAGAAGGAAAACTATTATCAGGAGCCAGCACCTTATTGCAGCACTCACGTGTTAAGCAGTTAAACATCAAAGAAAAGCAAAATATTTTCAGAAAACTGCTTTGTGGAAGTAGTAATATTTGGATGAAATCCAATACAGAGAAAAGAAAATAATATTAAGGGGAAAGATAATACAAATGCAATTAGACTATCAACCAATAAAACTTAATCTATCTATGCTTGATAGTTGAAACCTTCCAAGCTTAGAACAAGGAAACTGGAGATCAGAGGACTCTGTCTTTTGAAGTCTTGCTGTCCAGATCTTGGGGACCATTATCTAGCTGAGTATTTTAAAGACATTATGAATATTCTGTCACAGAATTAGAAAGCTTTATTATTATGCATGACCTGTAACTTGAGCAGGGACAGCTACAGATCAATTCCAAGTAAACAATTGTTTGGAATAGGTGAATTCTGCTAACTTAGTCTTCTGGACTAAAATCTGCAAAATAAAAGATCTGTTTTCAAATAACATTTTCATTGTGGGTTATTAATAAGAGAAAGTATAGCTGTAATGGATCCTCTCCATCCTTGCATTTACCAATTACAAATGATTTTTTAAAAAGTGTACCAATTACAAACAATTTTTTAAAAAGAGATGAGACCACTGCTGTGTCTTTCCTGGCACTGTTTCTCATTCAGCAGGCAATATCTTCTACAGGACCCAGAGGAAAGAAAAAATCAGACAAATGGTGTAGCAAACCAATTGTGCTTCAGGATCCTTTAATTTTCTTTACCTTTCCCCACGTCACCACCTTGACTCCTCCTTGCTTAAGCCTGTCCCTCACTTTTTCTTCTGTCTCCATCCCTCAAGACACCTGGGCAATTAACAGAAAAGTTTTCTTTTCTCATAATTGGACCCCAAATTCAAACTATCAGATGCCCCAAATCTTGAAACCTAGCAGAAGATTTTTTAAGCAAGACTTAAACTTTCACTTCAGAAATTACTAATGTGTAACTTACATTAAGAGCAAGGTTGCAACGAGAAATCAAGTATCCCACTGTTCCTAATTGTGCCTTAATATCAGTACTACCCTCGATCCATCATACTCTTTAATTTTGAGATAACATTGTATAACAATTCAGGTACTACAGTGTTTTGATTATTTCTCCATTAATTTTTAGTGCTATTTTTTGATTTTCATTCAAACACATCAACTGAAATACCTTCATATGAAGAAAGGAAGGTAGGAACATTATAGCACCCTAAAATAATTATCTTTAATATTACATAGACAAGAAAGATCTATACACATGTTTTCACACAAAAATTTGTACTTTTTTTTTTTTTTTTTTTCAGGAATAGAACTTCTCAACTTCTTGGAAACCATAGCAATGAGACAAAGCTTTTGATTTAAATGAATGCATCTACAGCTTGGAGAGAAGACAGTCAGAGTGATCTTGAGATCATCATCTACACTATTTAATTTTTAGTTAACTTTCTGCTTCTTCCAGTTATGTCTTCTAAAGAAAAAACCTGGGTGCTGTTCAGGATCCACTTTACTCCAAGACTCCTCCCAAAAGGTTTTATGGACAAGACAGCACAAAGACACTTTGCCTCTGTTTTACTCTGCCCTTTAACTTTTATCCCAGAGAGCATTTTACTTTCAAGCATAATACTACATGTCTACGTATCAGGCACATTCACCACCATGTTTTAAAAACATCAGGGTGGTGGGATGCGTATAACCATCAGTCTATATCAGACACACACATTGACAACACCAGCTATATCCATGTGACCAGAGAAGATCTGAGGAAAAACTTTATCTGAACTGGACATGGTCAGTCTGTCCTAGAAAGAACAAGTACAGAGTGATGTGGATGCAACCCACATGTTCCTACACCTTGAATGAAATCTTCTATTATAGATACCCACCAAGCTAAAGGTTAACTTGCTCTGATCTATATTTTTGTACCTCAAAGCCTCCTAAATGTCAAATGACCCAATCTGTGTCTGACTGTTCTCCTTTTCTAACCTGCCTACATCTGGCCACCTTCCCTTAGGCTCTGGGTCCTTGGGCTAGAGTATAACCTTCTGCAGCAGAAGTGATTATAAAACATACTATCACTAAGTGACTGCAACATGTATGAACTATAAAGCTTTGCATGCAGAGACATACTCTCATGAGCAGGGCTTCATACCTGCATGCTTTTAAAATTATTTCTGTGTTCTGGACAAGGTGTCTTCATGAATTTCATGATAATTTCATGATAAACCTTTTCCTCTCCAAGAGGTTTTTTTTTTTTAAATGTATTAACAGTGGAGTATTTTAAATTGTTTTAATTTAATTTATTTTAAATGTGCTGTTTGAAAAGAGTTGCTCATTTTTATAAGAATGTTACTTTTTTGTATAAATTGAACACCTTAAAAATTAATTACAAAAACTGTTATCACATGTAGGAACACATTTTATATGTTATAAAAAGGCTTAAGGAAGGCTTTGGTTTTTACAGAGAATGCATCGGTTGCTAAAGATTAAAGGACAGCAGGATCTACATGTTCTGGTTGTTTACTTTTTATCTCTAAAGAAGTGGCCATGAAATAGATAAATGCAATCCCTAGACTGTATCAAGCAATCCATTTCCATATGGAAGAGTGAATTCCAAGGAAGACCTCGCCTTGAGCACCCATGTGCAAGAAATATGGACTGAAACTGGAACAGATCCAGAAAAAGACTATTTGAGGTTATCAGGAAAAAGAGCAGCAGCCTATCATAGGAAAGACTACAAATCATGACTGGTTTAGTCTACCCGACCAAACAGGAGATGAAATAATACTACTGTCTGTAACTCTATTTGGGGTGGTACACCTGAGACAGAAAAGCACTGCTGAAAATAAAGAGCTAGCTAAATGCTGACACAAGAACACATTCTTACCACAAGTCCATTTAGGCTGAAAATTAGAGTGCTTTCAGCTTGAAAACTGAAGTTTTGGAACATTCTTCCAGCCTGAGCTGAGGGGCTAAAACATTACTACTGAATTTCATTAATTATGAAAGGAATCAAATGAGGTAGTTGTTTTCAAGAACTGGGGAATTGATTCAATGCTACAAAAAGTCTGTCTGAGGCAGATAATGCTATGTTACACTTTTCAATAACAGTAACGCAAGTTAATTCCTCTTGGGTGATTCCTGGGCACCGTTAAGACAATGGCCAATGGAATTAATTAAATGGAGCCAAATATCCTTGGTAGTGAGGGGAGCTGCTCATATGTCATAACGTTCTCTTCAACATCAATATTTAAAGCCATCTACTTGGAACCTTTTACTTAATTGAGAAACAATGCAGCATTTAACCCTTCGGTAGTATTCCACCCTTTGGCTTTCAGAGGCACGATCTGTTTATCTGGCACATCAGCAGGCAGCTGGTGGAACAAATAGGAGATCCTAGAAAGCACATTCTTTTTTAAAGCGTTAATAAGTCCTGGCCAGAAGACAGTACCATGCTTTCATCCATTAAGTTGGTCTTTAAATATCTGGGATTTGAGGTCATAATTTAAGTTAAATACATCTTCCAACCTGGAAGGTACAGACATTTAAATGATTTCACCATGGGGAAAAAGGTGAGTCTGGGCAGTAGGTATTCCTATCTAGAGCCTCATTTACAGTCTCTCTAATTGAGCTTAATTTAGACTTTTATAACCTAAAAACCTCCTTATTTCTGTCACATTCCTCTCAAAGTACCAGGAGGACTGCATCTGGATTAGTTATGAATAGTAGTGAAACCTCAGAATACAGTGAAGTGTGAGAATAATTTTTTCTGGCTAGCAATTGGGGTAGTCATTTCAATAATTACTACGAGAGGCTTCAGAATTAGGCTGACAGGAGTGACAGAAAGCTGGGCTGGCTCTTCCTTCCCAAAGAACAAAGCTCAGCAAGTCCTTCTCACTTGCTCTAATTCTGACCTCTCTCCAAAGACAGAAGTCTAAAATATTTCTCATTGCAGTGAAAATAACTGCGTCTATTTAGGTGTTATCAGTTGTCAGCCTATAGTTTTTCCCTGCGGAGGCAAAATATGGAGATGTACAAAACTGGAGATATACTGACGACACAAGTGATGGAGGGTCAAGCAGATCTAACTGTCTACATTTTCTATTGCTTTAAACTATAAAAACCATGACATTCTGCACAATATACAGCAAACTTTAGTTTTACATTCAAATGTAAACAAAGATGTACTTAGTAAGGAATTAAGAGACTGCACCAAACCAGTTCAAGGCATGTTGGATATTTGGGCTTAAAAGTGATAAAGTCAGAAAAAATATCTTTTCCTCATATCACAGGAGTTGGCCTCACTTTTAGTACATGGAAGGAGCACAACTGCTTGACTTCAATAATACCTAAAATGCTCATGATTATTTTGTGATTGCTTTTTCTGAAGCAAGTGTGCATTTGAAACCACCACTACAAATTTTTCCAAAACATAGTTTTCTTAAACACTGTGTCAGTACATGTAGTTCACTAGGAAAAAACTTAAAGTAATCGTGACTGTCCAGTCTCTACTTGCCTCCATATCAAATTTATCTTGAGTGCACATGTAGGAGTTTATTTTGTTAAGAAAAATATATGGTGTCTCTCTCTTCTTTGGAACAAAGAAGAAATATGGATTTGTAACCCCCTTTTTTTTCTTTAAACTTAAGTCCTTCAATAGCGTTTTGAACAAACCTAAAGAGATTTTAAGACAGACATTTTGTATTATAACATTCCCATGGGTCGTATGTATGATCGTCTTTACTAAAGCTCCTTTCAGTCCCAGTTGAATAAATATGCATTTTATTTCACTAATCTTGAAACAACAGGAATAAAGTTTACCCAGGTCTTTTATACCTCAGAGAACAAAACAAATACTACAAATCTTTAGAGAGAAAGGATATACAAAAGGGCTTGAGGTGAATGTTTCAAAGCAAATACTCTTTAAACGATGTGCAAATTATTTCAGCACTTGAACATGATTTATGAAAGGGGATTAGTCCACTGAAACAAGAACCCAGTTTAAACTGTTGGGTTTCAAAGTCAAAGATGAGAAGCGTTTGCTGGAAAAGGCAGAAGAAACCGGATAGTAATCTATAGTGAGGATTTCTGATTGATTTTCTTTAACTAACTCAATCTTACATTAGCTATCACTGTCATTCATACTTAACTGTGGTGGGCAGTATAAAATACCTTCTTTTATGATATAATTCTCCATAAAAATGAAGTATGCAATAGTGATAATTAAGTAATAATGAGGTAATTAATAACTCAGTGACTAGCTCTCTATTTACCAGCATGCCCTGTAAATGAGCACAAGGAATATGAAACAATTAAAGATTATCCAAGCTCAAACAGATAACTTTTCCAGACAGTTGTGTGTCAGTGAGCAGACCAATGAGTCACAGGTCACATCTATAATAATACATTATATTATATTGTAATATTCCCACATACTCTTCACATAATGGGTAAGAGCTACTCTTAAGTACTATAAAAATGATCACTTTTATGTAATTGTAAAGATTAATAAGTGAGCTAACTTCTCATGGTTCTATAATGACCCTGCTGTTCTAGTAGGTAAAGGAAAATTTAATGATCCTGCTCAGATATGATTAATATCTAACTTTTTCCTGACTAAAAATCTGGACTTGGTTCAATAAAAATGAATTAAGTGAACATGCACTGATTTCCCTGCCAAATGTTTATATGGAAGTTGGTTATGCCCAATTTAAAAATATGCTTTTTCAACCCAAATAGTAAACTCTGGAAGGATTTTGGAAAGTGAAGTGGAAATAAAACAAAGAATTAACGAAACATTATATTATAATTGATGGAAACAGGATATTCAAATACAGGAAAAAATCCGTTTTTTCTTGAGAACTCGTCACAGCCAGTTGTGATTTTGGGTGCAACATAATCTCTTATTATCAGTGGAAGTGACACAATTTGTTTCTGAATTTGGCGTGTTTTGTTTCCAAAATGCCAGCATTATTACTTTCTTGTTGCTGAATCAATATTTTCCTAAACTTTAAGAAAGGAGCATACCTACAGTAAATGTTACAGAGAAACATGAGAGTAAAAACATGTCAAAAAATAAGTTTAGTCCCTATAACCCAAATGAATGCTGCCACCCTCCATAAACAGCATCTTGAATTTTCTTTTTGAGGGTTTTTATCAGGATCTGAAGCTGACTGCATTCCTGTTGATGCAATAAAAATAAATGCCATAAACATACAGGCTGTAGAGTGACAAAATTAACATTGCAGTAGGAAACTGCATATTTGCATATAGTTTTCATTTTCCTTTCTGTTTTAATTGTTGTCATTGGTAATACTGCACTAATATACATTACTGTTTTATACGTCTTGGTTTTATTAAAAGTAATAAAACTGACCTATACATAATGCTAACATTGTAATGTAATAATACTCCCTAAATAGCAGCCATTTGGCTTTGAACTTCACATCTAAGTAAAATAAATGGGCTGGGAAGGGGAAAGAATTCAGACCTCATCAGAGCTAGCAAAGAAATGGAGTGATTTCCCACTTCTGCTGCTCTAATTATCCCCCTTATCACAGAGGTAACCCGATGTGGGCGAAGGACTCTGTTAGCTATGGCAGCATCTGGCCCTCGACAAGTTTGGGTGAGCCAGTAAAACCTCTCACTGCATCCCAAAATATGGTCTCAGCATACTGGCCTCTTCACATGTTAGAAAGGAAGAGAGCAAAATCACACAGGTTCCTCGCCATCCACAATTAGGTGGCCTTTTTCTAAGACCTCTAAACAATGCTTTCAACAAAACAAGTTTCTGGGGTTTTTTCCTCCTGTCATTATATAGCTGAAGCCATGCAAACACGTGTGTTTGTACCCTGGGAACCATCCCTTCAATAAACAATAGCCTCAGCAAGGCAGTGTTTGCCACAGAAATATCCAGTCCTGTGCAGGGACAAACTAAACCCTCAAGCAAACCCTCAAAAGAAGCTGTAGCCAGGGAAGGAGAAAGCACCACACAGAGCCAGAAAGGGTTAAAGCATCACCAAATTCTCCATTTTTTCCATCACGTCCACTGAGAGTCCAAAATGGGTTTCTGCTGTTTTGTTTTGTTTTTTTTTTTCCCCACACACATTGTGCAGTCTTAATTATCTAACAAGCTGCATTCAGAGATGATTCTGGATGTTTTAGTAACTACTTAGGAATATTTACATGCCATGCTTTGAGTTTCAAAATTCATCCTTCTGAAGTAAGGAAAACTGAGTGAAATAAGAAAAGCAACTTTGGGCAATTTTAAAGCACACACACAGTCCTTGGCTAAATACTAGGGATGGTGTGCCTGACTTAAAAGTCTATCTTTTAAGAAACCAAAGCAGGTTTCAGAGCCCAGATGACGTTGTAGCAAATACCTCTGAAGGCAAATCAGTATTATGATCCAGAGGTTATTATAGTTTTCTGGATTAAAAAGATGCTAGGAAGCATATTCCCAGCCACTGTCCTGCAGCTATTCCCTGGGGAAACGTGAGGGCTGTGGCCTCCCAAGAGTGATGCTTTGCTCTTTGGGACTAAAAAGACCCATTGCTCCCTGTTGAAAGTGCAAGAGGAATTTAGGTAAGGAAAATATCATTATTTGAGTTGGCCGGTGGCCAGTGTGCCGGGGCTAAAACCCCGATCCTAACGAAGAGCGGAAAGGAATCCCAAGCCTGCTGTTTAATATGCATGACATGTCGGCTTTGCTGTCAACTTTTCCTTCCACCCCTTGCTTTTGCCCGCTTTTTCCACCTGTTGCAACTTGTCCTTATTCAGGCTGAGAGCTGGAATTATCTTACTTCGGTGTCTCATTGTGTCTGGCACAATGAAGCCAGGATCCCCGACTACTCTTATTGAGACACTGTGATCATGAATATCAATAATACTGCACAGCCCATCAAGGCTTTCCTTTTCAGATATATATATATATTTATTTTTTAAAAATCTTGATGCTCTTGTTGTGGGACCTCAAGCTAGAATTCAAATATGGAGGAGATTTTCCAGGATCTGTCACAGGACTGCATGACTAACCACTGGGTTTTAAGTAAAGTGTTCTTGAAGATAAGAAAAATATGCAAGTAGAAACAATAAATATAATGCAATTCAATCTTATCAATTCAGGCAGTTCCAGCTTTTATGTGGCAAACAAGGAGATCAAATTGCATTTATCTAATATCACAGATTTTTTAAATGTCTAAAATATTTAATTATTTTGCTTTGGCAACCTAAAGCTGAGGAACAAATTACTGTTCCCACTACATAAGGAAATAACTGACAACAATTAGTATTTATTCTTGTTGCTTTTGTAATAAAAATAGAATTCCATCACTTTCAAGGAAACCTAAAATATTAATAAGAATGTGATGAACTGAGTAAATGTGACGCCATAAGGAAATGATGGAGAACAGGTTGGAAATATAGTGCTTGGGGAATGGATTGCATTATCAAGCTTGTGATTGTGCATTTTGACAAGAGCAGCCCTCAGATTGATACGGTAGCCAAAGGGCACTCTTCCTACTGCGAAGCCGTTTGTTTCCATCCGGAGAAGGGGGAGTAGAAGGGGAATTGATCCCCTCCAACAATCGATAGCGACTCCAGCCCAGGCGCTTCCACAAGAGGTCACTCCTGAGTGACAGCATTCCCAGATGATGGCCAAAATGCAAACCACAGAGCGACCATGGACAGAAAAAGCAACACTGAGCTTCGTGGAGAGCGCGGAGTTGGTTTCATTGTCCACCACGTGACTCTCCTGACAGCTCCTGCAGTCCATGCACACAGTAAGGTCTCGGTTTTTGGAGAGCTGAACGATTTCTGGGAACGGTGCAATGCACAGATCCTTTCCTTACCCCCCATGCACCGTGACAGCATCTCTACTTTCAGTCTAAACCAGGTGCCTGGTTTCATGTGGTATAAAATTAACGTGGCAGACCACCTACCAGCAGACCCAATTATAATTGGTACTAATTAGGAGGGTTTTTTGGCAACCTTAGGAGAAAAAAACCAAAAACCTACAGTCTGAATGATAACTAAATTACTTGGAAATTATGAAGTCTGCCACTAATTTAAAAAATTATCGGTTTAGAACAACACTTATTTGCATAAAAAGGAGCAGTGCTGCAAGGCAGTTTCCTTGCACCAAATGTATACTTCTTCTAATGGGGGAGGTTGCTAGGGTGAAAAACATATTCTTTCTGACCCAGCATTAGCTGTAAAAATTAAACCAGTGCAATAGTTGGCATCATAAAATAAAGAGTAATCTCTTTCCATGTATTTGAGAGCAGGATCACAGTTTTACATATTTTGGTAATGTTCCCCAAGGCCATCCTTGGTTTCTTCTTAGCTCAAGAAAACTTCAATTACAACATGAGTTGAATCCAAACTGGATGAGAAGCCACTGAAAAGCTGCGTGACCAAGAAGACGGACACTCTGTGAACTTTGGAAATTGAGCCTGGCAGTTTGAGCCCAATTTTCAATGAAATCAGTGTCTACAGCTCAAAAAGCATAACTGAGAATTACCATTTGTCCTTGTAGTGTAAGCAGAAGCTATTAGGATTAAACATAAAAACCAAATTCCTGCTACTAAGTCTCTAGGGGCAGTCTCACCAGTTTTAAATTAAAGAGTAAATTACTGGAATACTTTGGTTAGCATATACCTGTCCTTTGTATAGTTGTGCTGCTAAAAAACCCCAGTGACACAGCAGTACCATCTAAAACTGGTTTTTGCAGCCCTTAAAATGTAGAGAAGGTAAATACAAATGAGTCTGAACTGTCTGAATATTTCATTAAAGATTATTGAGGGGTGGGGGTAGTGGCCTGCTAACATATCAGTTGCTCATTTCTGTGTTTAACTGGAGAAGTTTTAAGCCATTTTTTAAAAATCTCCTTTGTTTGGATCTGACATTGGCAGTAGTCAATAATATAAGAGCACTATAAAATTATTAAATTGTTAAACTTTTTAAGAACTTTATAAACACACTTGCAGATATTGCACATATCTTCTCTGTGCTCTGCAGTCAAACTGGACAATGAAACGACCACCTGTTAACTGCTAACAATGTGTCATTACCAGTTCTCATGCCTTTTTAAAGCAATTTTGGCTCTAGCTGCCGATAATTCTGGCTACGATACTTGTGTGAACATTAAGGGCACAGAAAGCCAAAGGCAGAAAACTGACAATACAGTTTGTGCTTAGACTACTAATAAGTAAGTGAATAATATGATTTTTCTAATTCCACATAATTGCTTGATCTCAAGGGGCCAAAAAAAGTTCTGAATACATATTTTAGAAGCAATCTAATCTACAGTAGTTAAATGCAAGCTTCAATTCAGTGAGATTTCACAGCAGATATTTTCACATTTTTCAATAGTTTAAACAGCATTTAACAAAACGGAGGTTATTCAGCATTCTCTAAGGTTTGAAAAGAAATGTAGGCTAAGTCTCTGTCACTGCTCATATTCACTTTTTCTGTTTTGTCTGACAAATTATCATTTAAAGATATGTGAGAAGTCTAAATAAATAAATAAAAATTCCCTGAGTGCTGAGGCAGTTTATGGGCATTTTACTATTAGCTACAATAAGAGCAGAATTAGACCCTCAAAACTTACCATGCTCTCATTCTTATTTTTCTTCCTCTGAGAAACACACAATACAAAGATATTGGGACAATTTTTCACAAGCTACATTCAGGCTACTTTATAACAGAAAGAAAAACCTTAAAAAAACCCAAATCTCCAAGATAATAGGAAAACAATAACAACAAAAAGCTTTGGTCTGCAAAAAGAGACTATTTAATGAATCTGTATTTGTGTGTGTATGCGCGCATGCATGTGTGCATATATTTATGATTGTGTGGATAATTATAATTAAAAATAGCTATGTTGGATCTTTTTAATGCAACTCTTTTTTTAACATCTAAGGCTTTGATCCTGCACTGAAATACGTGCAGGCAAATTCCTACACAGCACTTCGGTACCTATAGGTATCTTGTACCAGCATGTGAGTCTAAAGCTGTCACGGCGCTTACATTAGAAGCAGTATGTGAATCTCCTGCCAAACAAAGAAGAAAAACAAAGATTCAAGAGAGGGCGGAATTAAAAAAATGCTGAGCGAGTGATTCAGGGTCACCACCAGCTCCTGCATCTACTGCCCACAATATCATGAGCATCTCGGCACAAGCTGGAAAAGGAAAGCCTCAGTGGAGTAAAGCACATCCCTGCTAGTCTTAGATCACTTTCTTTTCTAATCACAGTGGCAAAAATCAACCTCGATCCCTGGAATTTACCTTCTATAAAATTATAGATATATCAGTGATTGTCGGCTAGAGAGGATATGTCAGGTCTTTCAGCCATTCAGTGTATAAATATACAACAGACAAAATTACTCTGGCAATTTGAGGTATTTTACTAAAATGGAAACAAAGCAACTGCAACAGACCATTAACATAGGACTCATGTTGCTTATTTTTAAAAATAAATGGCTTGAATAAATGTCTTTGCTCCTAAACAAATTTATTTTGCTTAGGAGAGAATGTCACCCTTTAGAAGTGTGGAGCTAGTAACTGTCTTTACTTAAATGCAAGTTATGTATATCAGCAGAGAACACATTCAGCTTTAAAATTCTCAGTGATCTTCCTTACATTCTGTATGTAATAAAAATTATCTTACCCTGTAATGGCATAGTCATTTAAAAAGGACAGGAAAAAAAAAGAAAAAAAAAATCAGAAAAGAAAAAAGCCTTACTTAAAGATTTTCTGTGTTCAGGCTTTGGTTCTTTGGATTCAGTGTCTAAGCTATTCAGTAATTCGATGCTGGAGGATCTTCTGAGTTTGAACTCCAAATTTCTCGATGTACAACTCCGTTCCTTTGGCTGGGAAAAGAATATATATATATATGTGTACACATATGTGTATGCTTTTAATAAAATTATTATTTGTAAGAATGAAGCAAGAGATTACAGAATGCCAGTACAGAATCAGAAGCTAACAGACACACACACAGCAAGTGATGCAGCAAGTATATAATTTAAGGAAAGTGTAATGCAAAATTTGTCATATGGCAGAGCTTTTATGGCCCTGACAGACTGATCTTAATTTCTGAGATAAATTCCCATTTAAGTGAGGAAAACAAAAGGCCTACTTCTTTAGGCTTTAGAGACCAAAATGATTTCCACATTGCAGGCTACTTCCAAACGCGTGTAAAGAGGAAGGTTGTTTAAATTGCCTTTCTGGGTAGATAGTTACAGTAAATATTCTTGCAAACACAATTGTTTCAAACACCCTTACAAATTTGGGGTTGAATTCTGCTTGTCTAAGCTTAGAAAAGAGGGGGGGACTTCTCCCTTGCTCTAATTCACTGGCATACAAAGTGATAATTAGGGACCATTAATGGAGAAAAGACTTAAAAATAGAAGAAAAAAGGAGATGATCTTTTGGCTAATCACACGTCTCTTCCCATGACCTCTGGTCAGGTGAGATTTAGCCATCCCAACAGCCTGGAAAGCTACAAGGCTTTACACACTCATTCAGAGTTTTAAAACTGAAATAAATGACACGTATGAAATGGTCACCGAGGGCTTCGTGGTGGCATCCTGTCCTGCACACCCAGCAAGAGCAAACCTTTGTGGGACAAGCCCAGCCCTCGGGTACCCTAACCATGTACAACTCTGCCCTACCAGCCGTGTTTCTGCTGCTGTTGCTCGCTGCTCACTCAGAGCTGCTGATGCCACAATATTACCTTAGTTGCACTAAAAAAAAAAATCAAGTCTATTAGATGTTTAGCTGACTAACATGTGAAAAAAAAAAAAAAAAAAGTATTCTGAGTCTCCACAGAAAACTCCACCCCAAAATCTTCAGTAGGATATCAATATCCTCACACACCCAATGAAATGCACAATATGAAGACATACATGATCAGATCAAACTTTCCTTGGCTGATTATAGCCTCAGGGTAATATAATGTTTGTAGCTCTTTAAGGAAACGGTAGCTGTGTTCAGATTAACCCTTTCAAAGAGGCTGCCTCTGCCCGCTCTGACAATTCCATTGCAGCAAAACCTCTGAAAAATGCAAGAAATGGGGATATTTTTCTCCCACCAGATTCTGCACTGAACAAGGAAAGTCAGTGCCCTCTAAAAAAATACGTTCTTGGATCAGGCAGGGATAGGAGGAAGATATTTGGAATTTGTACTGAGAGTGGCAAAAAAGAAAGAAAAAGCTACAGCTGAATCTGGTTTGGTAATTAAAAACTGTTTTAATAAAACGCAGCCCTGCTTACTTCTAGTAGAAAACCCCCAGCCTTCCTGGGAGAATAACAGCAATCAGTTACAAAGGAATATTATTTGCTAGTGTTATTCTTGTGAATAAGTAATACAAAAATTCATAAAAGGCTCAAATGTATTAATAGTTCTATTGAAGATTATATACTGTAGGCTGCATAAACAGAAAATGCAAAAATTCATTAGTTATTAAGTGCTTGTGTGCTTTTACAACCCTCAGCAAACCAATGTCCTTGTTATTTCAGAGAAATAAATGTAGCGTTCCGTTTCGAGGCAAGAAGCAAATGACATTTTTGTTCAACAACCTTGTTTATCTGACATTTTTTAGTAGATTTGCATATATTTTTTTATATCCTTCAGAGAAAGGAATGTCTAGCTAGCTGCTGACTGCCTAAAACCTGTAGAGATGCCTAAGCAAATGAAGTTGAAATTGCTACATCTTAATTAATAAAGGTAACAGCCAAAACAAATACATACCAATCTGTCAATTGCATTTTTGATAGCGTGGAACCAATCCAATATGAGAAAGTCGATATCCGACTGGAGGAGGAACTCATTTCCTGACACTGTCGTGATCTGGGGAGGGCATGGGCACACATAGGTAAGTAAAGCACACACCAGACAGATGATTTTCTTCTATTTTCTCTCCTACACACTCAAATGCTTTTCCTTTGTACCAAGAATTATCTCCTGGAGTGCTGAGTTACTGAGGAGTTTTGAACCTCTGTCTGAAAACTGTTTTCAATATGTCACAACAAACGAGATATTGTCTCAGCAATGCAACCACCGAACACAAATAGTGCAAAAATAACGGGAATGTGACAAAACTTAACAAAAACCAGGAAACTCCATGTTACAAGACACAGTTCAAATGTAAATCAAAGCACCCTGAAAAGAAATGAATGCCATATGAGAATTAATTCCTGTTATTTTCAGTTTCTATTTCTATTTTGGTATTATTATGCTTATATCTGGTACCTCCATTCTTGACTTTACACATTTTTTATATACCTGTGATTCCAGAGTCCACTTCCCAGCATATTGGTAAAATTAATAATGTCACTCTTTTTCACATTAAAAAAAAAATTACCATCAAAGATGTCTGTAGCAGAGTAATTAGGAGCCCATTTATCATAAAAAAAAAATCCCCAGTTTGTCTGAATAGAAGTCGATTTACATTTTTGACCCACTCACTGGGAATATTTATCAAAAGAATATTCAATCCCCTGATAATGCTGTTTCACTGCCTAACAATATTCGGTGGAAATATGCATGCATATTCTGTTGGTCTGAACTTCTGTAAACCACCGTGATAATAATGATACATCACTTTTTTTTTTACATATGTATATATATCTTTTCACCAGAACAGATCTTCAGGTATTTTACACAACAAGTCAAAACGACCATTTTACAGATGGCAAAACTGAGGCACAGAGCTGTGCAGTGCTTTGCCCCAGGATGGTTCAGCAGAGCCCTGGTGCATGTGGTTCTGGAGCATTATCCAAGACACATCAGTTCTGCGTGTTTGCAGGCAAGTGAATGGAGCGTTACATCCCCACCATGTTTTGCAAGGGGCAGGAGCTCATCCTGCCCACACTCCAAACCAGCTCAGTTCCTGTCAGCTCTGAAACCAAAGTTTTTCTCTTGTTTTTTGTTGTTAAGAGTTGCTTGTGTGAAACGCGGTAGCAACCACAGGTGGGAAATGAACACTTGGGGATGCAGGTTTAGTCTGCACATTGAGATGCTCACGGGGACATGGTATTATTCAAGACCAGAACCTTTTCAGGTATTTTTCAGTGACTGGCTGAACATAGCGGACAAAAGGGATTCCTTTCTGACCAAAGTGTGAGGAAAAGCAGAGCAAAGCTGTTAAGACCTGGCACAGCCTATTTATGTAAATCCATCAACCTGAAGTGCTACTGCTTCTGCCCCATGTCAAGAGTTTTTCCTAAAGCAGAAAAGAAACAACAGATCCCCACCAGCCTGGGTACTCCCCGCATCTTTTTTAAAACTGAAATACTACCAGGAAAAAAAAAAAAAAAAAAAAAGACAAAACAACTTAATGTTTTATTAATTGTTCTATAACCCTCCCTTTATTGAGGAAATGCCTGTAAGGAAGGTTTCCAAAGTCATCAGCATTAAGGAAAATCCTGTCAGCGCAGCTCCAGCGGAGACATCCTGTGAGAGCGCTGCGGAGAATGTGGGAATAGTCCCCCGGCGCGGGCTCGGAGGCTGCCCGGCTGCAGATGTTCATCCCGTCCTGTCCGCACCCGTCAGGAGCAGACCTCCAGCCACCCATTGTTCCCCGTGCACATGGGAGACTTATTTATCGGGGAGATTTTAATTCCCTTATTAGTCCACAGCCATAATGTTAAGCACTACTCACACACTCACCATTCCCTTTATCAAAAGAAAAAAAAAATTCAAAATCCAACTTAAGGTGAGCAGTTGAAAGAGCTGACCTCTAGTTCTGTTCCCATCTCACATGGTAAGGTTTGGGTTCAAAATGTATTATATCACAATTTATTAATGTATACATGCAGATATGAATTAGACTAAACACAGGCAACAATTCAATCTAATGCCTCTCTCCCAGTATAAACAAATGATTATTAAAATTATAAAATGGAATAACATTTTCAAAGTAAGAGCAACATATATAATTAGATTTACTGTATTTTGAAGGCTTAAAAAGGACACAACATAGTTCAGTCTTCCGTTCAGTAAATTCAAGCTTTATTAAAATACAAGTATTCAGCACTGCATAAACATTTGCACTGTATGATATGCAAAAGAGATACTCCATTGCTAACAAGACCAAAGCAAAATACATGTTGAAAGTTTCTTTGTCTGAATGTGTTATTTTGATAATCATATATTATCAGTGTTTTATGAGCAAATCTGTAAAAACAGATCATAGAATGGAGGGAATAGAATTCATTTAAAATATACTTTCTGTAAGATATAGTTCAAGTCCTTTTCTTTCTTTCCTTAGACTAATCTTCAGAGTAACTAGACAGTTTCAAGAAGACTGCTACTGCTCTCTACAGTTTAAATGCATCCACTCCTTAATTACAGTCAGTAATTGACTTTGTTCTGCTCCATTCCAGTCATTCACAGGCAAGCAGTTCCAAAGGCTTTGGCTGGTAAATCCCATTTAATGTGCAGGTTTCCTATCCCACTTTTATATATTACCTCCTTAGGATTTCTGATAAATGGTTCTTGGAAGGGATTGCTAAACCATATTTGCACTTTGAACAATCGAATTTTCAACACCCTTGGGAAAAGACATCAGTAAAGAATGCTAGCTTTGACTAAACCTTGTGATTGAACAATTTATGATCACAGCCCTAAATGATGTATAAGTAACAACAAGCATAAATTGTCCAATATTAAGGCATGCTAACACACCATCCCTGTACCAGGCACTGCCGAAATAAACAGAGGGACCGAAGAAACAAATGAAAGACAGATCTGGGAAAAAAAAAAAAAAAAAGAAAAAGTAAAGAAAAGAAAATGAAGTGCTCTACATAGAGCTGCCAGTCTCCATTGTGCCAGGTACTTCACTTATTTAAATATTTCATGAAATCCCTCTCTCTTTGCCATTTTTGTAAAAGCTACAGTCTGGAATTAGCATTACCTTACCAGGCAGAATTATGATGCTGCTGTCAGCAATAAATACCCACAAGGAATGACAACTGACGTTAACCCTCTTACTTGCAAAGGGTGTGCCCTTCAGGTTGCTTATCGAAGAGCCAGGATGCCTGGATTCTCCCTTTCTTGTTATAGTACCTTGGAAAAAACACTTCAGAGGCTGAATCCACTCACATGGTAGTTCTGCAATGAACTGTAGTACAGTCCTGCTGTTAAGCATTGATCCTCTGAAAATATCGTCTCACCGCAGGTAAATGTGTGTTAACTTCAATACACTGTTGGGCGGCCAACAAAGTGTGGGAAGGGGAGCGGGGGCAGGTGTGAAACACTTTTTATGATATTCTATTTATGGTATATTAAGGATTTCTCTTGTCAGCTTACAAAGCTGCAAATGGAGGGGTGATCTTCTTTTGCATGTCACCATAATAACATACCAAGGTTGTATTCAACAAGATCTTAAGTTATTAAACAAAAAGATACCTATATAGCTCCAGGAAATACGGGAAGCTGGATCTAATTAATACCATTATCATTTTATAATACATAAGTATACCTTGGATTCTACCCAGGATCAGCAGTTCTTAAAAATCCTACAAATCATATATTTTTCCCATGCTATGTTGTGCTCTAGGACGTGCTATTGTGCCATGCATGGCTGTGTTCTGTGCTTCCAAACCTTTACAGATCACCTGGATCACCTTTTAGAACATGTCTCTAAGATTCTTCCCTTTCATGATATACCTACACCAGTGGAAAACAGGAGATAAAAGCCAGGAAAGTGCCATGGGATAAGCCCAGGGTCTTCTGTCCATAGTCTCCCTCCAAACTTTGGCTGTGAAAAAAAATTCTCCTTCATGGTATCCCTCTAGCTCTTTACCAATATACATTTCTACAGACATATTCATTTCTTACATTTATTTTAGCTGCAGAACAGGGATGGAGGCAATTTTAGCAATCCTACTGATAGACACTCTATGGAGATATGGAAAAGGGCAATAAATTCACACAGCAAAACAAAAATACAAAACTGTATTATTGATTCACTCACTTCAAAGTGTACTTATGCATCTCTGGTGGCTATAACTATTATTTGCAGTGATGAACTATTTTCAGACAATGCCAAGAACAAACTTTAGCACAGGAAGTGAAGAATCCTATGGGGAAGGAAAAATGAAGCAAAAAAACCTTCACAGTCTGTACCCTGCAGCAAAAGGGAAAAGAGCAATCGGCTCGGAAAGCCTATGGCTCACGAATAGCTCACGTATGGCCACCAAGAAACCACCACACAGTTCTTATTTCAGCCAAATGCTGAAACAAGCTATTGTTCAACTCCTTCTGAGCGTGGGACAGCCAGAAAAAATGCTCGACTCTTGGGGTGAAGCTTCAGATGACCTACCCCAATGGTTCAGTGTTGGATTATTGGACACTTCTGGACTGTGGAAACCCCATCAGACACTGATCCAGTGCAGAATCCAGTGCAGAAAACCTAAATTTTGATGTCACCTGGGACTCCTACAGCTTGTGGTGAACACTAAGTGATTTAAACTTGGATTGACAGATACCTCTGCGTGCAGAAATTCAATAAAATGTGTTCCTCTTGTTGCACTGTGCATTGGGATTGCTGCCCTTGATATGTGTAGGAAGAAAAGAAATGTGAGTTGCTGGAGCATTTCTAGCTCAAAAGCTAACACTCTTCCCCCTTCCCACTGCTCCCTTCATCTCACCTTGCTCTCTCACAAGGTGTTTTTTTTCAGATCATGTTAAGCATCCTGATTCCCCATAATGAAGAGGAATTTAGGATTTTCCCTCTATTTTCCTGAGATAGTTTTGCAGGATGGGATCTAGCCACGAGCCCATGTAACACAGGACACACCACTCTCCATCTGCATGATAGCCACCAGGGCTGGGACGGGAAAGGTGGGAAGAGAGTCAAGGAGAAAGGAAAAAAAAAAAAAAAAGACAGAAGACTAGGAATATTCTCTCTCTAAATATTCTTTAAAAAAAAAATCATTAGAATATAATATAACTTGAGAATAAACACATAAAACATAGATATTCATGTGTCCACACCCACAGCAGAAGAAGAATTAATTAAAGTTGGGAGACACTATGCTCCTCAGTGGTTTAATTAACTGGAATTGAATTAAACAGGGACAGAGATATGTAAGTTTTTAAAAACATGTCAAAAGTCTAACTGAATTTCTGGAAGTTGATCTTAAATTCTTTCTCACAGATAATCCAGTCTCTTGGCCATGTTTATGCTGAATGAGTGAACAGCAGAAAGGATAAATAAAATATCTCTCTGTGCTGTACCGTAGTGAGCTAATATTCAAGAAATGCAAATAAAAGAAAACAAAAGGATCAGTATTGAGCTGCATTATATTCATACTGCATCACATATCCATTATATGATTCAGCCTATCAAACAGAGGTAGTCATGGTTATGCTGATAGTTAAATTACTTAAAGGACTCTAAGTTGTTTATGACTACCAAAGAAATTTCATTATCAAGCAGATTGTCTGTCTCATATTACAGTCTGGCTTTACCAATCTAGCAGTCCTTTGGATGTCGAGCAAAGTTAACATTGAAGTGATGGGGAAATATCAGCTTGAAAGAAAAGGTCTTCAACCAATCTTTCAAAAAAAATGATATTTGTTAAAAAATTTTGTGAGAAAGTATCTGCCTTGTGTTCCCAATGTTGCTAGATGTTAAGTAAATATATGCTGATTGCAAAAAAGTTGCTTTGGCAACTCTCTTATTAAAATGCATTTGTAACCCCCATCTGTCATGAAAGTTTTGAAAAGTTTGTTTACTTTGGATAGCCGCCTTATCCAGGGTTACCCCAGCATACAATGATAGCAGTCTTCAGAAGTTGTGTGAGGAACAAGCCACTGGGGATACATTTTTGTTTTAATTGGCACACACAAACACTTTTCTGGTCTGTCAAAAAGATCAAGCTAATATGCATGGCGGGTGTTATATTCTCAGCTTTTGGGAGTAGTAAAGCTCCCTTTATTTAAGTAATTTAAATGATAGACTGCAAAAACTTTGCAAGTCAGAAAAATGTTTTATACTTTCTTTGGGAATATTTGTTTTAAGCAACAGAAAATGTTCTACATATCTAAAGATGTTGAACCTTATGTTATAATTACCCCGTTTCTTCTGACTCTGTAAAAATTATTGTGAAAACCAAGCATTGCAAAGAGGCAACAAACAGATCCTGTGTTTTCACAACTTCTGCAATATTAACAATTGTAAGACCAATTGCTGCCAGATGTTTATAAGATGTCTTCAGTTGTGTTACCCTGTGGCATGACTGATTTGCACATCCATTCTCTGGGAACCTCCACGGGGTCATCATATCAAAGCAACCTGCTCATATAAAATAAGCTGCTTTTTAGAGAAATTAACCTAGTGTTTGGGGTATACACATCAATGGCTCTGAAGTGGATTTGACAGTCTGAAGTCTGGGATCAAACATCCAAGAAAGAACAAATTTTTAAATGAAACTGTATTGTACTAGTGACGAAAAGATAATTTTTTTCCTGGTAAATTCCTAGGACTGAGTACTTCAACATAATTTAGTAATAAAATAATGAATTCTGAGACTGTTAAGAAGAAGAAGAAAAAAAAAAATCTTTGAGCCTAATGCTTCCCTTCTGCTGTGCAATGAACTCATAGTACATACCAGTCTCAACTGAATTACATTAATACTAGCAAGGAGAGAATCAGGTCTTCTCTTTGCATTATAAGTCAAATCTTTTCCTTTCCTTCCTGGCTGTGAAGAATCTCACTTGCAGAAGAACTGATTTATATCGCTTTTAAGGAAGATATTGAACAAATGGGAGGTCATGATTAAAGCTGATTAGGCCCTCAGAGACAAGAACTCTTCCTTGGATTTGAAGAGGAGCTCAGGCTGGAGGTCCACAGAGCCTCCCTGGAGGGGGAAAGGTCCAGTGCTCTGCCAGAGATACTGGGACACTTTCACCAGTTTCAAGGATATCTTGTTATTCTCCCTTTTTCATTCACCACTCCAGGTATTATTTCTTGCTGCCCTTGGAGATGTGTGAAAAGAAAATACATGCTGCTGAGCAAAGGGAAAGTTAAGGAAGAGCAAGTACTTTCTGTTAAACATCCAAGGAACTTACTGGGAGGAAGTATTTCCTGCTGATCTGCTACACTGGTATTATGCCCTATGCAAGGCACAGTTGGACTGCTTGGATTGGCCTCTCAAACACAGAGCTTTTCTTCAGAGGGCAAAGAGCAAAAAGGAAAATGTGAGACAGGCAGCAGATGACCATCCTGGATGTCAGACACCTGCGTGCAGCCTCCCACGTACTCCTCCCCATACTGTCCCCTGCTCCATGGATGCACTGCCCTCAGCACGGGAGCAGGATGGAGAGACTTCTGACAGCCTTTAGGCCAAAGTCAGGGGAGATGGAAGTCACCAGCTTGGGAGGCGAGAAAGAAGTACCCCCAAACCTAGCTCAAAGCAGAGAAGCAAGAGATAATACTTAAGATACAACTGAGTCGTGCCTGTGCATAGCAGGAAGTAGGGGAATAGACAATTGCACATTTTGTCCACAGATGAAGGCTAAAGACAATGTATGAATACCTACTGCAAGCTACTTTTCTCCTTGGGATACTATTTTACTGTTATTGCCTTTGCAATCTGAAGCCATATATTACACAGCCACACACAGAGATATTGGCAACAGTTTCTTAGAGAAGTCCTGTCTTTCTTAGTTTTACCAGCTGGACAATACCTAGTGATGAATGGTCCTCCTGTCCAATTTTATATGCATGTTATAACACTTTATGATATATGTGAGTGAGACTTAACGTGGTAAGTCCTTGTAACAAACAAAAGTATCAAAGGGAGAATGAATGCTCTACTTTCGGTACAAGCAAAGATATACATATAAAATATATATGTGCTATGTGTAAAGATTTCATTTCATTGACTCTTATTTTAGCCAGAAATTTATTCATCAGTACCAGAGCATTTTACAGCTACATTATTTGCAGGCATAAGCTGGTACTGGCTTTTAGTATTTCATTTACTGACACATGTCTCCTATTAATAAGTGCTGAGATTGCACAATAAGAAAAAAGAGACGTTCCTATAAGTATCTTTATACTTATAGTAACGTATTTGGCCATGATTATAAGTGTTTATAAAACATTCAAGAATCGTTCCTTGTCTACTTACACTAATGAGAACACCTGTTAACTTTAGAGCTGCACAGACTTATTTGCATTGAATTCAGGTTTTTGCATACTGTACATCACTTTTTGAAACAATTAGATGTTTACAGAGAAATATAGCTAAAAGAAGAACAGCAGCTTGAATGCCCTCCAGCCCAAGTCAATGCTAATCCTGGTTTGCGTGAAAAGCAGAAATCTGCTGAATTATAATACTGACACAAATTCAGTTAGCAGTGAACAAAGGTGTACCTGCAAATCCTCTGATAGCAGATGTTACTTGTGGGGATTGATACCCGCTGTTGAATAAAGCATCTCTTAGAGATGAAACAGCACTACTGAATGGGATTTTTCATTGTTATATTTACTATTTTCTTTTCATTTGGATATTTTCTTTTTTCTTTTTCTTTTTTGGTGACTCAAAACCTCTCTGTGTACTGAGCGTGTAGAACACGCGATCATTTTCCAAAATAGCTGTTTACATTATTTTATTAACTTGCCAAAAGCCAATACAACAACACAAGAATCCTCCTACTGCTAGAGATCCAAAACACCATCTCTGCAGTAGAGGTTTTTGTGGCCTGGGGCAAGGAGGCAGGAGGTCCCTTTCTGTAAAAACAGGTCTACTGAACGGTAAGTGTAATATCCTGCTGCTACATGACCATGCCAGCTATTGTTTAATAACAATGTAAAACATCAAAGTTGGTCCATGATCTGAACATATATTCTGCCAGCTGTGTCAAGTTCCTAAGTGTTGCAGGCAGGAAAATATAATGGTTATTATCTTCCCTTGCATGCAGGGAGCAAACAATCCATAACATCTTTGGTTTGCCTCTTTCCATCTTTATTTGTAGGCGAATATTAGGAAAAGCTAAACAGGATGAAAAATATTTTGAATAAGGCTGTTATATCCATTTAAGAAAACAAATGTTTCCAACTAAACAGTTTAGTTCCAACAGCAACTAAAAATATTTTTATTTTAAAAACTATTTAGTGTTTTAATAAAAATATTGCTGTTGAGACTTAGGACAAAGATGAATACATTTTGTCAGCTATCTGGACTCTAGTTTCTAAGAAGTCGCAATCTTGTTAGAAAACTTTCACTCGTAACACCATACATACGGTTCTTAACTGGGAACAGAAGAATATGGATATTTCAAATACATTTCCTAAAAGGCTAACAGACTATGAATCTTTCTTACACAGTTGTGGGTTTTTTTCATTTGGGGATGAAGTTATTTTTGTATATAAGTAGCATCACAGTATAGATAGTCTGGAGACAGTGTTTTATTCAAAGAATAATATCTTCTAATTTTTGAAATTATAAATTCTTGTAATATGAAAAAAATGGATCTTTGTATGTCTCCAAATTCTCATGATAGTTTCAAACCAGTTTTCAAGTGTTGGAGGATCCTGGGATTTTTCTTTAGACATTCTGGAACTGCACTGACAGCACTGGAAATGCACTGGTCTTTAAATTTAGCAGCTACTCTACGTAGTAGTGTAGTAAAAACAGAAGGTTACTCAAAATGTTATTTTAAAATATCACATAACCAAAATATCAAATTATCTTTTCACAAAAGGTGTCTAAGGGGAGCTTTTCTAGGGAAGGAGAACATAGCTCAGAACTCTGAATTTAGTCAGCTAGCGGTAATTGGGTGAAAAACTACTGAAATATTTGACTGTGTAGCTCACAAACAAGGCAACCTACTTTGAATCTGTAATGTATTGGTTTTTAAGAAACACAGTGAAATTAGAAAAAAAATATAAGAAACACATGCCTCCTCTCTAGATCTTTGAGTTTCTGGTATGCACTGGGTTATACCAAACACCAAACATTAAAAATAAATATGTTATTTTAAAAATATGTATAGTTCTCACAAGTAGCTGAATTTTTTTAATAATGTAGGCTTTTCTCATGTATTAGAACATGATGTACAGTTTGACATCTGTCAGTCAAGCTTCTGGCTATCACACTGGGCAATCTGGAGGGATGCATCACAATGTGATGTGGCATGCAGAAAAATTGAAAAACTCCATTTTTCCAAAATAAAAATCACATCTTCTAGTTTTAAATAGAGAGAATGATTGCAAAATATTTGGCCATCAAGACTGTAAAGATTGAGGTTGGATAATCAATAACGTTTGTGGTTGAATTACCCACTGATAACAAGCAATTTCCTGCTATTCGTGAGGGGAATTGGGAAGTGGTTTTGGGGAATTTGGCAGACTCTCTCTCTCTTTTCTAAATATGCTGTGTCTGAAAGCCTGATACTCTTTTCTATTGCAAGCTTTGGGATGATGCAACATAGGCGAATGCGGGTTTGGGGTGACAGCTCATTCAGGAACTTAGGGGTCTAAATATAAGAGAAGCTAAAAATACCCAAAATTATCAGGCACAGGAATGGCTGGGTATTTGGGTTTGAGTCCTCCATGCCATAAGCATAAGACCATATTTATCTGAAGCTCTGCAACACCGTGATTGTTGCTCCACTTCTTGTCACTAATAAATGTACAGTACACATGACAGGGAAATAAATAGAGTGTTTTAAAACGCATTATGGCCTCCTTGTCCAAAGATGTCATCATTGCATATTAATTCAAGCACTGTGGATGTGCCAGGAGACTTGCGCTTATCCAGCAACACAAACTGCAAATAGAGGAAAGCTGTTACCAGAGCATCTCCCCACAGACTCCTGACCCACACGTTTCTTGCCCTTCCCACCACATTTAGAGATACTGGTTACACTACCACTCTCATTGAACTCAATGGCACATGACAACTCAAAAGCAACATCCTATCAGTAACATACACTTTACACTATGAGTCAAAATGGAAAGTCTTAAGGAAATTGGAATTTCAGACTTTGGTTTCTGAAAGTGTTATATTACCCTGTATTACAATCCCACCCATGACCTAATCCTTGCACCGTTCTCCCACCACTAAAATAATTAAGAAAGTTATCAGATTCTTGACGCCGACAAAGGAAACTGAGAAGTTATGTCCCAGCGATTTGGGTCACTAACTCATTAGACCAGAGCTGGAAGAGCTGACATTCTCTCTACTGCTCGTGTCTATGAGAAGAGACATGTGAGTTTGAACTATAAACAGAACCAATTACATTAACATTTCCCAACGCTTTCAAGAATAAGACTAGAAGCTTTGGTTTGTTTTGCAAAACCATGATCTGCTATGCTAATAAGTCTAAAATTTGATTAAAAGAAAAACATTCAAAGCAGAACCTGGCAGTACAGCTTCTTATGTGCTTTTCTTTCATCTGCTGGAACACGGTAGCCCTGATTCAGCAAGGTACTTCATTAAGCAATATGCAACTTTCAGAGTATGAGTACTTGCGCTGTTTTCAGTCACAAGAGTGAAATGAGCAAATCAGTGAGAGCAAAAATAGCAGAAAAGTTATATTTATTCACAGAGCGAATATTTCAGGGAACAAAAGATATGTTAGTGACAGTCAGTAAGAGCTGCATGTAAATTAACTGCAGAACCACCAGCAAAGTCAGCTATGACTTATAATCCTAACAGCAAAAGAAAGCTATACCTTCTAGCTCAACTGAGAAAAGATAATACCTTTTCAAGGAATTAGAGGGGAAAAAACCCAAAACAACAAAAATCCCCACCACCTATCAGTTCCTTCACTATTAGAAGCAAACCTAAACTAGTAACCTTATCTACCTATTTGAAGAACATAGTATCAGAAAAGAAATACAATTTTGTTTCTTTAACCACTGGCTATACTAGTCAAAACATAGACAGATCACCTTGAAAAAATGAGAGAAAAAACATAACTATGTAAAAAATTATACCTAGTTTTCAGCTAAACTCCAGGTCTTCAATTGCCAACAATCCCCATAGCTCACTCTTTTCCTTCTGAGAACAGATGAACTGATTCTCTATCACAGCCAAGCTCATAATGTCTAAGATTAACTAGAAGTCACTTACTTAGATGACCTTACAAAGAATTAAGCCATAAATTAGATACTACCAGAACTTGAGAATTAAAATAAAAAGAAAAAAAAAAATTGCTGAGAGTTTAGGTGTTTAGAAAGTCAATTATACCATTTCATCTCTTATTGAAATGCAAACACACAGACTGAAAGCACAGAAATACACCATATCTAAACAAACTAGTGAGAAATACTAAAATAGGTGAATATTTATTAAAACTCTCACTTAACAAAGAGCACTGATATCCATATTATTCGGGAAAGCTGCTTTTATCGAAGGAGAGAACAGGATCTCAGTTTCACGCTTAACTCTGAATGATAACTCATTCCCATTTTTCACTGCCTTTGCTTGATGACAGGTCATTCACCTCACTACTGTCATGCGTTACAAAAATTAGCAACCAAGAAAATGAATCTAGATCAGTTCCTATGTTTGAACTTGCTCATTTGCCTATATGCTCTATTTCCTACTAGAAACCCATTTACTGCATCACAGGACCAACTTCACAGCCGACACGGAGCAAGAGAGACGGAGAACCCTGTGAATTTTCCCAATGTATCAGACTTACAGAAACACCTGTGCTAAATAACTTTGTGCTGAGCTACTGTGAAAAGCTGCAGTGTTAAATAGCAATCACAGTTTCTGATTTTTCACTGAGCTGGTTACTCTTCTAGAGTCCTCCGAGCTGTCGTACAGAGCGTGAATGATATCCATTTTAATCTTATTGCCTTTCTCTTTATTTACATTGTTAAAGTCATGAATTTCTTTATTTATCTTGAAGTATCGTTACATCAATACAATGGGAGTTGAGCAGCGCCTGATAAAGTTGAAAAAAATCTGTTTATAAATGCCTTTCATTTCTGAATTGAAACCATTCATTCAGTGACTACTGTAAGAAGATGAGAGGGGTTAAAGAAAATCTTCTAAGGCATTTGATTTGATACAGGTCTAAAAGTGTTATTTTGTTTCTTTAAAAGATGGCAAATACAGTGTGTAAGGACAAAAGTACTGTAAAATTAATAAACTTAAAAAGTTGCTGCATATGCATCCCCTATTGAGGACTGTAGCATTTATGTGGAAAAAGGTCTGATTTCCATTTTACAAGGAAAAAATGCCCTTAAATCTACACCAGCACTTAAAAAAAAAATGCATTTGCATGTATACAGAGCTCATTATAGGCTTTAAGTGTGTTAATGATGAGATGGAAAACTTGTTCAAACAAATTATTGACTCCGGTGGTGATGATCAGAGAGACGGTAAAGCTACTGCAAACAGGTAGGGAAAGTTGCAATTAGGTTAATCCAAGGATTGTTTCACTTTTCCCTTCCCAGAGCGGTAAATAGCAGCAGCCCTAGGTTTGGGAACAAATATCAAATACCTGCACATACCTTCACACCTAGGGAGGAGAAGCAGCCAAAAGCACGTGTTTGCCACTCGTGGCAACATCACCACTGTCAAAAATGAATCACCTTTTACATCTCAGTCCCTTTATAAGTATTTCCTACCTACACAAGCCACTCTGCAGTTCTTTAGTAGTGATAGTGGTGTCGCAGGAAAAGTCCAGGGAAGTGGGAATAGACCTGGTGCTAATAATGATTCATCTTTAGTGATGTCTGCATCAGTATGAGTGGAGACTGGAGATACGTTTAGATGCTACACTCAAGCTAGAGCGAACCTAAAACAGCATATGCTTAGCCAAAGCTTTTGAAACTGGGGGGAAAAAAAGAAAGTTGTTGAAAATTTACTCCTCTTTGTTTCAATCAAAATTTTAAGTAATTCCTGATTTTCACCAGACTCCAGGCAGGAGAGCACAGCTCATGGTATTTAAATGAAGCTCCCACAACATTTTGTAGCAACACGATATTTTATGGCAGCGAGTGCAAAACACAGCAGCAGCACCACTGTAAACTTTGAAACATTTCGAAGAATAGCAAGCACCAACTGCGCTGCCAATGTCGTTTTAAGTACAACGTAGTGAGCTAAAATTATGCAAGCAACCGTTTCTCACACAAGTAGTCCCAATGATTTCAGACAAGGGCGATATCTGCGATGAAGACTTGGAGAAGAGGATGCTCAAAAAGTATAAAAAAAAAAGTACTTTCCAGTGCAAAGAAGGTAGCAACACCCGGACTTGTGTTTAGGTAGGTTTGTCTGCGCTCTCGCGATTCTCATTTCCTACCTACGTGAAGTGTGTTTCAAATCTATAATTCATATAAAGTGAGAATTTCGGTGTTTTTCTTTCACTAAAAAGCCTATTGTGAATGGCCCCAGGAAAACTCCCCCAGCCAGGTAATTTAAACAGCAGAAAAGATAGGCAGATACGTTATTTTCAACAAGGTCCCAAGGTGGCTTTCAATTAAGAAAAACAATTGACTGATGTTTCTCTGTCTGCTGCCAGGAAGCTCTATGTAGTATTTCTAGAGCTTTTTCTCCACTCTACCCAACATGTGGGCTCAGTGTCAAGCTGTGAGTTTGTAAATCTTTTTCAGCACTTATCAGAGCTCAACATGAATTATGGTATTGCCAAATCTGCTTTATGCAGCTTTTTTTACACTAGAAGAAAATGTACGATTTTATGGTCAAAAAGAAACGTCTACATACTTGCAATGGGAAAATGCAGTCAGTTGTGATTGAACCCCAGAAAAAAATATTTCCCCCTAATCCTGTTTCTATACCGTTGTCAAACTTTGGAAACTTCTGAGCCGTGGAGTTTATGTAGTGCACATGATTGCTCTCTATACCTTTATTAACTATATTAGCTAAGATTTTATTAACTAAGACTTTATTAACTAAGATTTTATTAACTTAATGCATGTTTGATAAATCCATGCTACTTTTGTGGATGATTCGCCTTAAAACTTGTGTTAATCTTTAGTAAAATACCTTCCTTTCAGTTGAGGAATAGTTAGCACGGAACGTAAATCAGCCCTTTGTGTTGCTAATAAACTTTGTGCGTGTGTGCGTGTGTGTATGACTTAATACCATTATAATAATATTATATGGCAGGCAAAAATATAATGAAAATGATAATTTGCCAAAAAGATTTAAAAAACACTGAGGTGTTACCTATCAAAAGTTCTCCTTCTGTCTATGATACAGCACAGATTGCAATCGTGACAGTAAATCTGGTGCTATTGTTAATGCCATGGCACTTTGGTTTTTGGCTTGCTTCAGTCCAATCTGTGACATGCTTGTGAATATCTTTCTTCTGTTCTGTCTGTATGGCATATGGATTTCTGGGATACAACGTCAGACCTATCCACATAACAAGTGTTCAGAGCACCTTATCATTTTAAAAAGCCAATTACTCAAAAAGACAAATGTGAAATGTTTCACATTTAATGATGAGCAAATCTGCAAAACAAATGCAATTTTGCTTCATTTGAAAAAGTTTAGTTTAACTGTAAATATTGCAATGGAGTCCCTAGCAATACACACCATGGGTAGGGACAGGCTCATTTTATGCATATTGTACATCATCACTGTCACTTAAATCTGCAAGATTTTCCATGCTAAGTTGTTTTAAATAAATAGAAAGAAATGAGATACAAAAGACTGAAATATATGCTTCTGAATAGACTGTAAAAATGTCACTGCTAACACTGAGCATTGGACACTTAAAAAAAAAATATTTTGAAAGTCTCACCCAAAAAAACGAAAACTGCATATGTCTACAGAGGTAAAGGTCAGTAATGAAACAATTAACAGCAAAAATACCAATCCATTTTTTAGAAATATTTGTCAATATATAAAGAATGTTTTGTACTGCACATAAGTGCTCAATTAATCCTGGATTAGTGGCCGTATGTCATATTCCCAGACTGAAATGATGTCAGCTGAAGAACTTAAATACACACAGGTTCAAAGCAAGATTTTGTAAGGGCTTGAGGACTGCAGAAATTGCTACTTTCTGGTGCAGTGCTAATAGAGCTCATGATTCAATGAGGTTCTTAAGAATATGCGTAATATAAATGCTGTACAACTGAGGTCAAAATACAGTACAGTAGATTTTTTTTCAAAGACAGGCTGTAGGTATATATTTATGCCTACATGTCTGCAAAATACATAGGCACACATATACTAGCCACAGCTATAGACAATTTAATGATTGCCAGTTATCTAAATTATAGGTGCTGAGTACCAGAGAAGAAATTAAAATGGTTATTGTTAATGTAGGAGCATATTGGGCTAAAAGGCTAGGAGAACAGTGATATTAGTGGGAGTACTTGACTGAGCAAGGCAAATGGATTTATGTACAATATTTAAAATATATGGGAAACATATAAACAGATTTTAATATTGAAGATTTTTGTGACTAATTTGATTTTTAAAACCCTCTCACTAAACTGAGAACATTGGTAACAAAATACTATAGAAATGGGAAACTGAATGCAGCTGGCACTGGTAATTTTAGAAGAAACTAATCTTGATATTTATAACATCATGTAGCAAGCGGAACAGTTTTACCAGGCTGGGAATGTTGAAATACAGAAAAGTTCACCTTTCAGCTATTGTGCTTTAGCTCTACTGCACTAGAAAAAAATCAGAAATCAGCTGTTGCAAGGCAAATATTGAGAAAGTTTATTATGATATATAGCCATTGAGATACCTTTTTTTAAACCGCCTGTACATGTATTGTATTTTATATTAAATTTTTGTAATCCAGCTCAGGGACTTAATATATACAGCTGAAAAATCAGTTCATAAATTATATTTAGAAAGACAGAAAATATGCTGAGCTATAACATTAGATAAGAACCTTGTTTTAAATACATTCCTTTTATGATTTTTTTTTTTAATTTCCAAGCACTTTCAATTTAGGGTTTGATGTTTTTACCTGTGGAATGCCAGTTATAATGAGCTAATAACTAATGCATAAAAAAGAGGGTATTTTACCCTAATCCTGGAAACAGCTGTAATAATAATTCCAAAAATATTTTTTTGCTATTGCTGCACAATAATAAGCATAAGTGTACATATAAACCTATAAGAGAATGCAATTTAGCTCACAATTCCATTATGGTATTTAATTTCTACAGTTTTGGATTGTAAGGGTAAAATAAGCATTCATAAAACATAATAGACCAAATCGTTTCATAAATTAAGCCATATAATGTATTTAACTCCAAGTGATTTACATCAGAGGTTAATTTTTACCAGTATCTTTAATGTTCAGGAGTAATGAAGATAGAGGAATATATGATTTTAAAACGTAGAACTTTAATAAATGTGGAGATTTTAATTTGCAGGGGACTGTGCAAACGTTTAGCTTGCTTTTATAGTACGTGTTTTTGTTTTTTTGCTTCTCCCTTGCACACCCACTCACCAACTTTAGCGCTGCGTTGCAGATTTGAATGAAGTGAAAAGCTCAATGGGTAATTGTCAAAATACTTTCATTTCTCCCACTTTCACACAAGAACCAAATAAAGCCGGGAGAGTCTCCCGCTTTTCACAAACACCCAGAAATCGGCAGCATCCACCTGGAGCTACCAAAGAGCACAGCTGAATCTCCCAGATCACATCTCCTTTTTTAATTCCCCAAATACACCTTGGAAGCAAGCACATTTCTCTCGAGTTTCGGGTTCTGATGTCAAAATTGCCCACCACCTAGCTCATGTAAAAATCTGTTTATACACATTCTCTCTCTCCTAGTATTACAAAAAAGAAATGTCAATAATAATCAAGTGAGGGTGCTGAATTAAAATCTGAAATCGCTAACAAACCGATCTGTACAAAAGTGTCAGTGTTAAGATTTCCAGACTGGGGGTTGTGCGACAGAACGAGGAGCTCAGACAGAAGAAAACAGCTCTCCACTCCAGTACTTTCACCCCGTTAATCTCACATGTGCTTTGCCACGGATTTCTTGCTATTTTATTTTTAACCTCTGCTACCTTGTGGGAAGTGGGCTATTCCAAGGGTGCTTGCAAGCAAAGCTCTGATTTTACAGATGGATGTAAAGCACTGTTAAATGAGAGCTTTAAGAAGGACTTTTTCAATTTACTTTGAGCTTAATCTGAAGTGGTTTAATCACAGCTTGTACACATCTTCTTAAAAATTGTTCTAAGCAGGGGGAGAAGTAATAATCATGTAGGAAATCATTGCAACAGATGCCGGTTCCCATGATCCCATTTACACTTTTAACATCACTAATGAAAACCTATCTGGGCAATACCTGTGTCAGCGAGGTGTCAGGTGGTCATTTGGCAAGAGAGAATAGGAAAGAATCAGATCAGCATTTTGAAAATGGCTCACTTTTCTTTTTCCTTTTTTTTTTTTGTGTGTAGAGGGGTGGGTTTTTTGGTGGTTTTTTTTTTTTTTTTTTTTTTTTTTTGCACCTGTTATTCTAAAATTTCTTTCAGTTACATTTCAAAACACTACAGTTGGGATCTCCTTGCCAACCTGAGATGGCATAAGCCTGGGTAACAGAACAAAATGTGAGAAGGTCCTTCTGTCTTTAACGCCTGTTCACCAATGAATCAGCCTCCAATTAATCTGTTTCTTCAGTAGGAGTTTAATAAAAGTCAAGCACACACATGTTCAGTCTTGTTTAGTATTAAAGCTGTGTTAACATTATCTGCCTAGCCAGGTCAAAAATCTTATATAATTAAATGCCAGAAACCATTTCAGAATTTTAAGGGCTTTACAATTTTCTGTAAGTAATTGATTATGCAAGGCAGGGTAGTTTAAATTTAAAACAGGATAGTGATGAGTGTGATGTCACTTTTCATTACATATTTCAGAAAAGTTTGTTTCATGGCCAAACTACACATAAAACCTAACTTATTAGATTTGCTATTTTGCATTTTTGTGAACGAGAAAAAAAAAAAAAATCAGCAACCCAGATTTCCTTTCCACATCATGAAATATAAACTGAGTAGGTTGATCACATCCCGAATTTCCACACTGTCAGTCAGGCTATCCACTATAATCGCAGAGTAGGTTTTGCCCTCCTCAGTTGTGCCTCTAACTTGGCTTGGAAAAGTAAGGTATTATAATACCAGGATTATACTATATTACTCCCTGGGCGATGTGAGGTGGGAGTGGAACCTATCAGGCCATACAAAGAGTTAAGTAACCACGGTCTTGAGTCAGAATGATACCTACAGCTCAGTGCAGGCAATCAGCAGGTTTTGCTTGGAAATATATGAGGGAAGTCTGATCTCCAAATAAATACGAGCTCTCTATATTGATTAAAGTTCAGCTCTTCACCATTCAAATGTGGCTATGATTTCTCATTGACAAAAAAAAAAAAAAAGGTTGAGAGAGAAATAAAAAGAGGATAAGAATATAAACTTATTAATCACAAAGATGTTGTTATGAAAGGGCAGATCACATCTAAAACTGTCCATAAAAATCTACTCTTTATACTTCAGTTAATAGCACTGAAGACACCATTTCCAAAGAAAGCCCAAAGCAATTTAGTTCCTGCTGCCACCAAATGTTCAGTAGAAGATGTGGTTTCAGGCACTGTGCTGCATCCGCAGTCCCCTCCCAGGCACCCTCTGCTTCTGAGAGGAGAGAGGTAGTCTTAGCTTTTCCCCTTCTCCATCTCCCTTTTCCTCCCTTCTTTCCCTTCCCATGGCTGAAAACCAGCTGTACTGCAAACCTCTCCATACACAGCTCCTCTCCATCCTCCCCAAAATGAATTAAGCAGTGGCATATTCTAACAACATAACATGATGTATAACATACACGACAATGTATAACGACATAAAGCCCCAGCATCCAGGTTTCTCAGCCTGTGCTAATAACAACATCCAATGGAGGAACTAGAAAAGTCTTAAGAATAAAAACTCAAAGAAGATCTTAGATCAAGATAACATCATTCCCAGGTACAAGGACAAAGAGAAAGAAGAAAAGTTGAGCATGTATGTTTAAACAGGAGATTAGGTCATAACACTGAAGTTAAGCATCTTCATAATTTTTAAAGTATAGTAAAAGTACAGAAAAAAAAGACATGAGAGAAGGGGAAACAAAAAAAAGCCATTAAAAATAGAGCTACAGAAAACTAGGGATGCTTATAGCAACAGAGGACAGCCAGCTTTGGATAAACAAAGATAATTTTGGAAGTGGCGCAGTAAAAATAGGTCAGTACAACATATAAGTAGAAATTAATATGATGGAAATTATTTAACAAGCCAATATACTGTACTCCATACAGTGCCATGATCATTAAGCTGGTGAATGGGTACTAATGTGGTAGCAGCAAAGCAACATATAAAAAGTCAAATCAATACGGCAAGAACAGACCAGCATGCAAGCAGAAATAAAGACAATCAAAAACAACAGTGCTTTTAGTATAGTTACCCTATAAAATAAAACTGATCAATATACAGGTAAAGGAACAAGCAGTGTAGACACAGCAGAGTGAAATACAGGCAGGTATCAGTTTAATGAAAATATATATATAAGTTCATTCTGTCAACAGGGTCGTACTGGCTGAATAATACACAGGATAGAAAAAGAGAACACTGCACCCATAAAGCAAAAAAACCCACAAAAACATCAAAGTATAAAAATAAAGAGAAGCAACCCTGCAATCTCTTTTAGCCTGGCAAGCTTACGTTCAGCAGCTTTAAAATATACAAGTTTCTGTTACTTTTTATTAAAAACATGATTAGACTAATAATTTTCAGTTCCCGTGACATGGACATCTGGTAGCCGTGGCTAATAGAAAAAAAGCAGATGTCAAAGAACTTTAATTATGACCTCAAATGACTCTTAATATTCTGTTATTTGGTTTGTACTAACAGCAAATGAAGTACAGCAGTTTTGAGATGTGAGCAAATGAGAACATTGGACATATCGTATCTATATTAGACTTTATGCATATGTACACCTAAACCCAGTTCCTCTTTACTTATACTGGCCACTGATAAACATTCTTTGAAATTTCCAGATTAAAAGAATATTGTAATTTTTTGTATTCCTACATTTTTCTGTACTCATTTAGTTGCATGCAATAAAACATTTTCCAGTTTGTTTTAAAAGTAATTACTTTTAAAATGAAAGTTTGTAAATAAACCACTTGTTTTTCAAGAGATCATTAAAATATAAAATAACCATTATAACAAAAATACATTAATTGGATGTTGTGTCTGCTGTCTGCTTGACACAAGGACATCTGGAGATCTGAGCAGTGCATTTGCTGTGGTGGTATGTGAACTTTACTTTAGGATTAGAACAAAAATGGCAGCCTCATAAATGTCTACACCATCCTTCAGAGAATAGCAGGCAACATCCCAAAGTACAGTAATGAAAAGTTGCGGTTACAAAGCACATTTTGAAGAGAGGGAAAGAAACTCTGTCTCTTTTGGACTGCAACTCTGAATTTCAGACTGAAAGCATTTCTTTTGCTTATTCAAGGATGTGTTAAAAGACTAGCTGATCTTTTGCACATCTATATTAGCGTGAGTATAACTATTACCCACCTACGTGGGGGAAATGGAGGCAGAGGTGTAAGACTGTGGCATGATGCCACATGGTAGCATGGCAAAGTCACCAGGGGAAGCCAGGGGTGCCACCATCCCTTGGGGACCTGCATTTCTCACTCCTTCGACGCCTCACTCTTTTGAGTAAATTTAAACAAATTCCTATCACGAATGCTATCAGCGTGATGTAATTCCTTAATTCGAGGGACCCGGGATGCTAGAGGGGTGAGCAGTTCCTCTGTGGAGCCGCGATGCTCAGCGCAGTCCCCATTAGCACACGGCGACAGAGGGGTTAGCTCTGAATTAAATGAGTTGACCCAACCGCAGTCAGCAGCGGGGTAAGATATAAATAAAGCACGTGGTGCCTTGCAGGCCTGAGCTCTGACGGCGGATCTTTGCACCGACTCTTCCAGGGTCTCAGTTAGCAGCCACCGCTGCCTAAATTATCTCCTGACAAGTCCCCATCACCAGCGTTAAAAAGATATATATGTTAAGGATTGCGCCTCCACTGCAGGAAGCTGTGGGATGGCATAACGGCATAAACGTTTCTCTGCAGTCGTACCTAACACAAGTATCACATCGGTACGAATCAACAAGGGTAACATATTTCACTACAGTTAATTATCCCGATTTATCCCAAGAAACTAGGTTTTAGGCTGTAATCTGTGAGGAAATCTGCTGTTCTAGTCCTAAATCCTCCCCTCAGCCTGGTGATTATCAACTACATTTTTGTACAGGAGGGAATTAATGCCACATACTGCCTAAGCAGCTTTGAAGTCAAAAAGGCCCAGACCTGTAATAACTTTTTGTGCCGTGTTATTGATTGAGGGGGGAAGCAAGGTGCCTGTGGTCGCCAGTGTTTCTGGAGGGTTTCCGTGCCCTCCTTCCCTCCAGCCCTGCTGTGAACCCCACCATTATCTCTCGGCGGGGGACCACAGGTACCTGCCGACACAGGCTGCGCCTTGGACCAGAGGTAACAAGCTGGAATTACAATGCAACCTGATTTTCCCATCTAGCAACAATCAATACAGCTTTAGAATTTGATAATAAGGAGCTTTTTCAGAAAATAATCATGTTTGCGGTGAAAGGCCGCGCACAAAACAGAGGTAATTTTTTTCCTGAGAGTGCATGTGTGATTATTCCAGCAACATTTATATTTAATTTGATTATTAAACACTGTAATTCAAGTTTTACATATATGCATGTGCGCGTGCACACACGCGCGTTTTGCACAATGTCTGTTGGAAAACCCAGACAAGGTTTTTGTTGGGAAATCCAGACAAGGTTTTTGTTGGAAATGGTAAAGGGAACTGGGAGGAAGGAGGGGGGGGGGAAAAAGAAAGGAAAAAAAAAAGGGGGGGAAAGGAAAGGAAAAAAGGAGGGAAAAAAAAAAGGAAAGGGAAAAAGGAAAGGAAAAGAAAAGGAAAGGTATAAAAAAGGGAAACAAAAAAAAAAGGAAGAAAAAAAAGGAAAGGGAAAAAGGAAGGGGAAAAAACGGGGGAGGAAAAATCCGATCCGGAGCCATGCATTTATTCAAAAGCATTTCAATCTGTGTGCACATCTTCATCACTTCAGTGATAATTAAATCTGGGAATCACAGGTGATGTCCTCGCACAGTCTCTTTGCCGGGCTCCCACCGGGCCAATGAAGCGGGGCTCCCTGTGAGGCCTGTTAGCACAGATCAGGTGGTAATGTGGAGGGACAGATGAGCTTTAGCTGACAGATGGCAGGATGACCTGGAAAACCTGCCCCCTTTTCTGGGATCAGGCAGCAGCTGACAGGTATTATTTCATAAAATAACGTCTAAAAGGAATCGCCAGGGTCTTCGCATTAATCTGAGGCTGCAACCAGCCATGTAACGTTTATGTCAGAACAAATCTGTCTCTATGCAGGAGAAGGAAAGTGGTTTTTGATGAAGTTGTTCATAAATTTTAATATAATATGCCTGATGGTGTCAGATATAGTCTCATATCTCTTTTATATTTAAAAGCTCTAGTGAAACATAGAAATATTCAATCTCCAACAAGCTACTTTTAAATAACTAAAAAGTTAACCAAGGATACCTTACTGCTTTTCCCCATTTTCAGCAAAGAATTTGCATGTGTAATCTTCATGTTTTTAAATGAAAACATCTCAATTGCATGAAATCCTTTTTGTAATTGGTACTAAACAAAGGCACCACTAAAGCTTCTGCAAAGTTGTTTTATAAAAACAAATGAATAACTGATGTGGGGAAATAAAAAAGCAGCCTTACATGAAGCTGCTTATCAGCAACAACTTAATTAAAAACACCTTAAAAATCACTGGTTTGTTTTTGTTTTTTTTTTTTTTTCCTCTTTAAAAACTTGAGCTATGTCTGCTTTGAGGAGTGAAGCATTGCATCGAAATGCCCTCTCCAGACACATGACATTTGAAAGTTTAGGCACAGATGAATATTTGGGGAATTCAAACACCTGGATCGGGTTTGGGCTTGCCAGCCCTCCGAGTCTTTTTGCGAAGTAGAGAGAAAGCAAGGTCGTGCTTCCCACCTCACTTCTTCCTCAGTACGACACCAGCTAGTTCAGCTACACCCTGATAAATTCAGGACTCGGTAATCAGCATTAATATGCAAGCAAGTATCAATCCAAAACCTGCTAATGAAAATGATTACACTGTTATATTCATCTGAATCTTATATGAGCTACTGAGGGGCATATACCAGCAGTATACATGTCTCACTGTCTTTGTGGTGCCACCTTAAAGACCCCTTGTTCACTTTTTTTCTCTTTTATCGTCTTTTAGTTGTAGAGAATCACCTGCTTAAATATCTCTAAGGGTACTAGTAAAAAAGAAAAACAACATACATAACAGATGCGCGAGTGAACCTTGGGATGAATGTATTATGGATACAGAACCATCATCACACACCTCATAATCACTTTTTCACCTGCCCATCTGGTGCAGACCTGTGGCTTGTTAGTAATGCACTCGGATACAGTAAAATGTGGTTATCTAAAAAGAACAATTAAGCAGAAGCTCGAACAGTGCAGTTAGCATGATTTGCGAAGAAAAATGCGACGGAGGGAAACAGACACAGCATCTTGCTTTTTGGAAAGGTATGTGCCACCCTTCCGTGTTTGAAAAAGTAAGAGGGAAATGGCAAGTCCTTTACTGAAGTTTAACAAAACCGCAGTGCCTTTTTTTAAAAGGTCCTAGAGTGTGAACATTTCAGCATAATATCTTCCATTTATCCATCAAACAAACATAGAAAAGACAAAGGCAATACAAGCTTCACCTCCAATGCACTATAAATAGGTCTAAATTCTGACCTCGGAAAATCAACTTTAGGCTCAAGAGGTTGATTTATCACCTTAAACTCTCCACTAAGATTGCAGTAATGATTTCACAATACTGACATTTTTCCAATTGAAACCAGCTTATTGTTTCATTGTGATCAAAAGATGAAGACTTTTAGTCAACAGTGAAATAGACTTAAGACCAGAGAAAGGTAGAAAAATTATCACAACATTGCCACTTTATGAAATTTGCTTTCCTTTTGGTTTCTCTTGGTAGTTTTCCAGTGTGAATCCCCTTCCAGCAGCTAAATCACTGAATTTCTTGGATTCTTGGTTACTATGGATGTCTGAACAAGAAAATCTCATTTACCTTTCAGGCACTGGACATACGACAATACACAGGCTATCAGAAGACACCTGTTTTCCTTCAGATATGCAGTGAATTAAAAACATAATTTCCATTGATATTCATGAAAGTTACCTAGCTGGGTCTACCACAGATAAGCAAGAGAAGATATTTCCCAACACTATTCATCTCGGTGTACCTGACCTAAAAACAGAGAATCAAATAAGTAATCACAGATTCTGTGGTAGCTCTTGTGTAATAGTTCTTGAGCTTACTTAACTGCATCAGGCACAACTGTTGCTCTAGTGTATGAAAAAATTCAGAATATTCTACATCCTTTCACTCTATTTCATCCTATCAGTTGCACAGGGAAAATAACTGGAGAGCTGTTTATTACTGATTTTTTTTCTAAGTGTCATCTCATATCATATTCTGGGTCTTGAATTAATGCGATATTTTATGGAAAAAAAATCACCTGCATTAATTTGCAATCTTTCATATGAAAAAAAATAAAATTGAATGCAATGAATTCCACCTTGGTTAGCTTTAAAGATGCCTCACATGTCAACACACAGATGTTGTACCACCTACATACTGGGAGCTCAGTGGTTCCACAGACATTTTTTAAAAGACTGAGTATTTTTTAAAAGCTCATCTCCTCACGATAATGTCAATTACAACATGCGTGTTCTAAGGAAACCATTTATTTTTATGCTAAGGCATAAACTGGCCTATGAACAATATTCTAGTTTAACAGCAACGTCAAAAGGTCCCAATGAACAAGTAGACACAAATTGTACACTTACGTAGTTCAAAGCACTGTGACCATGTTACACTGTCAAAATAGATGCAAGGTCTCCAAATTCCACCAATTATTTTTTTTTTTCTCACAGAAATTTCATTATAACTAAGAGAGATACTCAGTGAAAATCTCTGCATGTATGTAAGATATAGATAGAGATATTTAAACCAATATTTGCATAAGGACCTTTATACTCCCCAAGCCAAAACTGGTTTGTTTGATTAGTTGAGTAAGGCTGCTGTATTAATTGGCTCTGGCTGTCATAATTAAAAGAACAATAGGGTGTTTCTCAGGTCTGCTACTGATGTTTGAGCACACCATAGTTTTAAAGTTATCATATAAGCACACAGTTAATTTTATCACAAAATGAAAATAATACTGGAGTTCAGACTCACAGTTTCCACAGGGGAAAACTCAATGAAAATCCATTCTCCAGTGGCATAAGAAGCACTGACACAAATCCTACATACATATGGATAATTTGTAGTAATCAGACATACCAAGCCCTTGACTGAAAAATATGTTGCAGAAAGTATATATACCCTTATTCAAAACTCCAAAGACATATTTTGATTCCTGATAAGTTCATTAAGAGACCTGATTGCCTTTATATAAGAAAATTCACTAAACTGTTTGATGTTTGATGCTTAAATTCATAATCGAAATCCCACTCTGTAATCTGTCCTTGCTCTTTCCAGTGTATATCTAGATCATACAAAAAATTCATACCCCCTTTATCCAGTGGTGCATATTGCCTCATCTGCACATTTTATTCAGCTAAAAGATGCTTTGACTTGATCCACCAGCCTTTGCTGGAGTACAGAGGACAACCACTCACACCATCAATATCTTTTGTTGCTTTTCTTAATCTCCTCACCAGAGTTTACTCAATAAGGATGCAATTTATGTTCTAAGTAAAAAAAATCGAGTTGTGAGCCTCTCCAGTGACAATTATATTTCTTAAGGAATTTCAAGCAAAACCTCATTTTGTCCAAAATAATATATACAAAGTGTGTTAAATTATTAAGAAGTAGTAAAAGATGATTGATGGTTTGCAAAAATTAAACCAGTTACACCTGGCAGTGGCCAACACAGAGTTAATCTGAAAAATGGTAAATTTGTTCTGTTTTCAGAGTATTGATTACCAAAATTGAATCCCAGTGGTTCAAACAATCATTTATTTATATAAATTAATAACCGATCTTTTTTCTCCCCTTCTCCCACAATATTTTAGGACAAAAAGTGAAGAAACTCCCAGTCAAATGACGTTCTAAGGGTGTGTAGGATACCTGACAACTATAAAGTACATTAACCAGAGACTTATATTCCTTGTACATCAGAAAAACACCTATCTCAAATCTTCCAGAAATTAACAGAATACCACAGAAATGTTATTCAGAAGAGAACACTGGAAGTGATCTTGTCCAAGCTCCCACTTAAAGCAGAAGTATTGCCAAAGCTAGATCAGATCACCCGTCCTTTTGCCTAGTCAAGTCATGAAAACCACCAAAGGTGGAGACTCTCCAGCCACTCGAGGCCCCTATTCTGGTGTTGCACTACACTCTTACAGAAATATTTTCCTGATGCCCAGTCTGAGTCTCCCAAGATGCAATTTGTGGCAACTGCTCAATCTGCTGCTACGGAAAAAGGGCATTGGTTTGTTTTTGCAAATGCCCTTAGTCTTCTCTTCATCACACTGTTCAAGGAAATTGCCCTCCACCTCTTCTTTTGGGGCTTCTGCCCTAGGTACCTGATTGCCTCTTCCAAACCTTCTCACATTACTCCATGCCCCACTGGACCTGGGAGCCCAACCTGGGCAGGACACACCTGTGGTGGCCTCACCAACCTGTGAAGGGGGGATAAGAACCTCCCACTCTCCTCCTCATTGAGCTCAGTATGTGGTGTGATGATTTCTCAGCATGAGAGCACCATGAGCTCATATTTAACCTCCATCAGCTAGGACTCCCAGGTCATTTTCAATAAATGTGTTCCTCTTTCAGTTAAATAATTACTAATTGTTTCCTACACCTGTACCCTTAGGGTGTTCCATTGCTGCAGCAGGTATGGAGCCATATTAGATCAGAAGAGTATTACTATGTCCATTCATGGTCACAGGGTTTCTAGACCTGTAGTGATACAGGGTTACAGTATAACAGCCAATAAATCTTAAACCATTTCCTGTATTGAAGAAGCAGGTTAGGAGTTCTTCTGTTTCTTAGACAGACAAAAGATATTTCTGGCAGAACTAGGTTTGTTTCCTTAAATTTTACTTTCCATATGCTCAGGATAGTTATTTAGTTTGTCTCTGGTACTGAGGTGGCCAACAATGCAGTGCTATTTCATCTAATGAAAAAAGAGAAGTACAAGGTATGAAAACCTTATTCTAAAAATGAACGAAGCAGATGGGATATGCAATTCTAACTTAGTCCATTTGCATGTGTTTGTTGGTTGCTTTTTTTTCTGTTTCCTTTTTTTCTTTTTTTTTCTTTTTTTTTTCTTTTTTTTTTTTTTTTTAAGTTCTAGTAGATTTATCTACTTGAAAAGGTCTGCTTGCAGCAGAAAGGAAAACCAATTCTTCCAGCTTTAGGGCAGGAAAGTGCATAGCTGCTAAGGAAGAGGAGAGATTATGCACATAACATCCTCACCTCCTACATTTGGCAGCTCCCTCTGCTTGGAAGCTGTCACCCAAGGCATCCAGCCCAGGGTGTTCTAGTCCTCAATATCCTCCTTGCACAGTCTCCCACTTCCTGGAGATGAACCAACACTTTGTGTTTGACTTCCCCCACCAGCTTCAGTGTATTATACTATTGCTTTCCTCATCTCCCTAGCTGGCAGTATCAGAGACAGCTTATTTCAAGTTGCAACCTCCTGAGACCTGTATTATCATTATATTTAAAGGGTAAAGGGAGTAATAAGAAGAGAAAGAAAAGGAGAGCATACAAGGACTCAAATAGTCCATACACAGGTTAAAAAGACCTCTCCTGACTACAGTCTCTGTACGTGAGGAAGAAAAGGAATGGTTTTCTCAGCATCCCTTAATGGATGCGTGATGGCCTGCAGGAAGAAACAACAGGTAATGCCATATTCTGGATAATTGTATACAAGCACACAGGAAAAACTGCAAAAACTGAAGAGGCAAGTCAATACAGTTTCCTAAATCTCCACATCAACATTCATTTTTTATTAATATTTAACTTCAAATTTAAATTTGAAGTCATAGGATGATAAATTCTGTATATAGATAATTAAAATAAAGTGCAATAGGAAGAGTTTTTCAATGCCTTTTTGGTCAATGACCCATATTTTAGGTAGCAAAAAAATCTCTTCACCCCAATCAAAGCTTCAGAGAAATTCTCTCAAGTTTCTTTTATAGACTTTCAGTGCACACCTCATCCTGGACAATTACTCTATGGTCAGTGTACAGGAGGGTTCAAGATGGTTTGGTCTTTAGCCTTTAACTCATTTTACCTTTAACTGGTGACAGTAGATACCTTAAAAGAAAAGTGTAAAGAAAGGAAAAAGTTTCTTGCACCTATCTCACACTGCATTTTCTCTGCTTTTGTGTATGTAGAGAAATATGGAAAAAACCTCTCCATGCCTATCCATTATTTTCTGAGCTTTCCCACGCGAATACTCAGTTTAATATTTTGCAAGTGCCAATAGCTTTTTCTATCTCTGCAGCTCCCTCCAAGCATTAGACTGAATCACAAAAATATTTTTCAATGATTGATTGTAGTAAAAGGGCTGTTGAAGAGCATGTGTGAGAAGAGCATCACACCACCCTCTCAAGGCCCTTGGAGGGTGCCTTGAGCACTGTAACTTAAAAGAAGAGGGAAAATAACCCTGAGTGACTGTGTTACTATAGTCATTTCTTCTGAGCAGTGCTGGATATCTATATCTTCTTTTCTTTCCTTTTCATTTTAGAATTTCAAACACTTATTTTTTTGAGACTATTATCAGTTAATGGGCTTATTGTTGGGGAGGTTATTTTAAAGAACAGGAGGGAGGTATGACTACTTTATTTTGGTTAAATCTGGATATCTTGATTTACTTTTGCAACCACAGAACAAATTGACAAAGCAGAAAAGTAAATGCAAACAAAGAAGACAGCAGCCAGTGCCACTCTGGGTCCTGTGGGATTTTCCAAATTGCTAAAAGCTGTCACCATAGCCTGAAGTATCAAGTGTGAGGCACATGCTGTTGTTAGTTGTTAAATTTAGTGCCACTAAGGGCTACTCCTAAAAAAAACCCAAACAAAAACAACCTACCAGTGTCTAAAGCAGTCAGCATCTAAAGCAGATATTAGTGAGTGATTTCCCTGTGAAGAAAAAGTAAAGTACTAAGATGTTTTCTATCCCCAGTATCATGAGACAAAGAACTGGTCATGAAAATCAAAATATCTCAAAGATTCACAAATTAGTCTCTATGTCCCAGCAGAAACCATGGGTGCATTTGTGATGGGCAGTCAAGTGCTCATTCATCACATAATATTTGCTCTCCCGCCCCTTGTTTCATCTGATAATGTGCATTAAAAGTTGACTGTAACATACTGTATGTTTTCTGAATAATAATTTTATATTCAGCAATATCATGACTGAGGATGTGGCTTGGGGTTGCAAGTGTCAAAAGAGATGGTTCACACCTCTACAGATGAGAGAGCAAATAATCCACACAATATTATCTATATTACCATGAGAAGGTTGGAAGTTGCATCTCAGGATCTTCAGCATGCACACTGAAAATGCTAAATACACTCATTCCCATGTGCCTGAGATGCCTGATATTTGAGGAAACATTCTCAACAAACACAGAGAGGTGTTGAGAGTTTTACTGAAACTGAAACCCTCTCAAGGTGATGGCATGAGAGGCAGAAGAATGAACGGCAAAAGCAATAAACCTGATACAGTGGGACGCGGCAAGGACTGCGTGTGAGAAGGGTGAGAACAATCCCCATCCAGAGTCAGCAGTGTCTGTAAATCAAAGTGTAAGTATAAAACACATGTGTCCCCCACCACCAAGACCTAGCCAAGCGGTGCCAGCTGCGCGATGGAGGCGCTCAGGAAGTCTAGGATTCCTCAAACATCTGCTGGTGCCATTAAGAATGAGAAGTAAATCCACACTGGCATTTCTTGAGATTTATTTTTCCACATTAACCCCAGCAGCAACTGCCAAGTTTTTTGCTCATTTGCCACACAAGTAACCACTGAGTGGCATAAGAATGGGAGCCAGATGAGAAACTAACTATACGTAGAAAAATCAGGATTAGGACAAATTAATAGAAACCAGTAAGTGGCCAATGAAATAAAGACAAAGAAATATGGTACGGGGGAGGAAGGCTGGAGAAAATGCATTCAGATTTCTCTTGAACTACTGTTGTAAAGAGAGGGCATGTTACTTTTTCTACAATATGTCTCTAAGTTCTGGGTCCGCTCAAAGCAGGAAAAGACAGCTGCCTATCTTACTAGTGTATTTCCTCTTATTCTGTTGAAAACGTTGTTAAAGTTAGGTAGCCACCATCATTCAGAGGGATTGATGAAGAAGAACAAACCCCCTTCACATAGTGCCAGGTAAATAAAGCATAAGGGTGTCACCCCCACTACACAGAGCATTGCAGCTACACTTCTCTTTCTCCGTGTTCTCCTGACGTCCTCCTAAGCTCCTTTTATCCATGAGATCCTCAGAAGGGCATGCAGTGAGTGACACCTTTATTACCTTGATTACAGGAATTTGGTTACAAATACCTCTACATGAAATGATAAAGAGACCGGAGAGGGACTTAAGTCACTTCATTTTGCTACAATATGGTCCATAATGCTGAGTTAAAAGCTACATTTAAAAAAACCCCCAAATTTAATTCTTTAAACATAAATGTCATTTATTTTAGTACTAATAGTCTTTCTGCTATATGATCAATCTGTGTTCAAAGCAGAGGAAGGCTCCTGGGTCTCTCCTGTGCTCCTCTATGCATGCTGCATAGGGATCTCCCAGCCGTATTGTGTCTTACAGTTTAAGCAACACCTAAGTGTCATATCTCTGTGATGCTTATTTCTAGGTCATGCTGGTTTCTTTATGCATCGGGAGTCAGGGTTTCATAATCATTTTTTCAGCTCAAGTCTGCAAACAAAATCTGTCTTTTGTGTTACTGGTCTTCACTCCTCCTTTCCCCTTGGCATGCCACTGTCTGTTCTTTTGTTTTTCATAACTAGGAATGAAAGAACCTTGAAACTTTTTAACATATTTAAGAGCTTACACCCCTTTGTTTCATGTTACAAGAGAAATGCTTTTCTGGGAATACTGATACAGACACCCAATTTTTTTCTTTTTATTTTTTTAAATCTCCATTTCAGGTTGCCTGAAGGATGCAAGCGGTGTTAGGTAAGAATCATTAATGAGATAACTGACTATAATAATCACAAAATATTTTTGATGAAACACAATATTCACTGAACAGATACCAAAATGCATTTTTAAATTATAGAAGAAAACTCCCTTGATTAAAATCAATGCAACATTTTATTTGTGAATGCTTCATTTATTGTGCCTTTATAGCTTGTTCTTTATAAAATCTGAGTAAGTTGATTAGTTCTGTAAGGAATCCATCAAGTTATGCAAAGTTTCTTCCCACCTTTGCAGCATGCATAACGTAAAGTCTGTACTTCCAAGTTATACATAAGTACAGACATTAATGCTTGCAATACTAATTTTCTTTCTCCCTAGCAGAGCAGGACAAAAAGAAGGCTATAAAATCATAATAATGTCACAGTAAAAACTGGTTGTTTCCACTTTGCTTTTAGGGCTTTTTCCTCCTAATCCAGAGGACAATGATTAGAGCTGCTCATCTACAAGCATCATGAAGCCTGTGTGTTTTACTAAGATGTTTTTGAGAAACCCTCAGAAAAGAGCACAGTTAAGGAAGCTGCTGCTCAAACTTTTCTTGATCCGAGTCTGTTATTGTCTGACTTAATCTAGGTCACCTGGGCAAAGATCAAGCATCAAATACACCCTTTGTCATGATATGAACATGACAGAAATGGTATTGTACTCTCTCTTGCCATACACCAAAGCAGGACCTGTGACATAACCAGACCACAGCTACTGTACTCTTGGCAGTAGGAATCATGAAGAAGCATTGGTCACAGCTTTCTGTCTTTCAGCATTATTCAAAACTAATGATTTTGACCTCTTGATACATTCTGGTTTTGATCAAACTCTCCATATTTAAACTATCCCTTATTTCTATTCATAAGGTACTACATAACTCCTGTAGGCTTCAGCACCATGTCACTGTAGAAACTGGGATATACAATAAAAAACATACAAGAAAAATACAGCATTTTCACCTTATTTAAGGCTTTTCCTGCGACATCTAGGAGCAGAAATTAGAACCACCACTCAGCTTCACTAACAATAAGTTGATGTTGGTGAATTAAGTAAAGTAGTCTGATGATGCCAGTGATTATATTAATCCACTTCACTGCAAGTGGATTCAGCATTCATTTCTTGAATGAGATGAAGATATGACTGGATACTCATCTATTGCTGGTTTAGCAAGTAAAAGTGACTGCAGAGAATAATAAGTCCTTGGAAAGCTCTGTTAAGACTGATCTTTATTAATTGGTTCAGACATTTGCCTTGCATCAGATTTCTAATAAGGGTTGCATCATTGTCACATTCCAGCTGTACCCTTATCAAACAGGATATGTGTTTTTAGCCAAGAAGCTAAAAGTTATAGGAACTTAGATGGAAGCTCATGTTTCATTTCTGCATATGAAATTCTTGTTTGGATAAGCTACAGGATTCCATTCCAAATCTCTGAGATCTAGAGAAAAGTGCTTTAAATGTATACACAAATATACAAATCAAAATCAATAACCTACATGAAATCTTGTCTCAAGGAACTGACATTTCCACAAAGTTCCTAACGGAGTAGATATCAAGAAGATATGTTGCTGTAATTCAGTATTACCAGGAAACATTCCAGAATTAATTTAACTCGGAAATAAATTGTTTAAATGACAATAATAGTACCTGTAATTACGGTTATATTAGTATTGTTTCTTAATAACCTTATTCATGGACAAATTTCATACAAATGAAGAGTTTGTTCAATGCTAATAGCAAGACTTTTCATGTTTACCTCCTCGTTGCTGCAAAGCTCCAAGTATTCACAACTTCTTTCTAGTCTAATGAAACAGGATTGTCTAATTTAATTAAAAGACTCAGAGAAGGAAATTAAAAAGAGGACATTTTAAGGGCCTATCTTATAAGGCCAATGTTGTAATTGAGAAAGGAATGGAAAGGATCTTATCTGGGTATGAAAGAGCCTAGTTCTTCATGTATATTCTTCCCCTTGGGACTCTGATTAAAGCCAAGGTCTACTAACCTTGTTATAAACTCCGTATTTATTTCGATTGCCAAAAAAAGATGATAAAAAATCAAGTTTTTTGAATCAATTACAGGCTATAGATCCTAAAGGATCTAACAGAGATTTAATCATAAACAATTTTAGCCAATGCTAATGCCAATTAAATTAACAGGAATCCTAACATGTCTTCTATTGAATCTGTAAGCAGCTGCTGGAGTGGGATCATGGTCAATTATTGGGGAACCAAAGTGACCGAAATGTAGGATGGAATATCTTTCTACACTCTTAAAGCAAAAGCATCAGGGCAGCTCCTGTAAGGCACAGGTACATGACAAATATGAACCTCCATCTTCAAAATATACAGCTACCCAACCAGAATGGACTTGTGATCATATATATAGAAATTATTTTAACTGTATATGTTCTGTAATTTAATAATATCATTGGTTACACTCAGATGTCATGTAAGAAATTTAGAAATACTTTAAATTCTTAGTTTCATTGAAGAAAATCTTTTAAAAATAGTCAAACTATATCTGCTAATATACATGTTTCTTTTAGCTTTTCTCTCACCTCACTGATTTAACTGAAGTATGTAATTTTGTATGACACTGCAATAACCAAAATCTAAAGAAATAAGATGCGATCATAGCTATTACCTACATCAATTAATGAATTATTTTTCCCTCAGTATTCCCTTCTATACATAACCTAGGTTTTGACTTAAAAGTTTTAAAGAATGCTACCTCTCAGTGGCTGAGCAAAAATTATTTTTTAGTGACAGAATGAGTTAAAAATATCTTTCTAACTTAAAATCTCAGATTTGTGTTGTAATGCGGAAAGGTGTTCACAATGAAGAACACTTAAAATGTATAATGCATGTTGACTTGCAGAGCTATTTTTCCTATATTTTTTTTTTTAGCATCCATGAGGCATAAATAATCTAAATGATGAAATGGTGGTGTGTATTTTTTCAAAACTGCAAGCACATTGTTGCAAGCACTACTTACATTAGGACTATACCGAATTTAAGTAATCCTGGCCTAACATATACAAAAAAATAACCTCAAGTTTGCTGTCCCTGAATCCAAGATTCCAGGCACTGAACAGGTTATGCACTAGAGGACACTCTAATTTAGAGATGACCTTGAATCCCACTGGATAGTGTAAACTACAAGGGGTGTCACAGTAACAAAGCAGGTGTGTTATTTGCACGGAGGGTGGGATGATCCAGGACAACCTTCCGGTCTGCTCCAACCTGGCCACCAGTAACATATCAGTCATTTCAGCAGGCAAATCAATGAAATAACACGGACACCTGTACATTATCACTACCTTCAGTTTTATGTTCTATTATTCTGATTTTCCAAAAGGAACCACACGTGCACTAAAGCACATCCTTACTACCTTTGGGGTTTATTCACCTCTGGCTCTTCCTTGACCTCTGCTTGGCTGTGGTTGAACCATACAAATGATTTTACTGACAAACACCTATAGTATCTTCTACCTTGCTTCATTATAGCAATAATTTTGATTAAAAAAATATAAAATAAAAAGGTTAGGAATGCAGGCACCTAGGGAAAGTTAGTCAAATGTTGAGAAGAGATTCATAATATGCTGTAATATCTCCCTATCTATGTATGCCTTATTGGTTTTTGTAATCCATACTCTGTGATAAACCTTTGAAAGGTTTAATTTTAAGCTATTCCATATGTAGGTTAAACTGTATGTATCACATCATTTACTCCTTTTGTATGCATGCTGAACTGTAAAACATTTAATAATATATATGGGAAGTAAGCCAACTCTGACTGGCATAGAAACCCTGGAGATTGGTGAATAATATATAAAACCATTTCTTCTCTGTTAGTAGCATGTGTCCTGGCTTATTGAGTCCTGTGCTGATATATCACTTTTAGGAATTCACTTTGTCAATCAAACTTTAAAATCCTTCCTAAACTTTCCCCTAGCCTTTTACAAAAAAACAATAAGATAAAAACTTCCAAGTCTGAAATGAGACCTCTTCTTACATCTCCTTGGGGGGAATCAAAGGCTGACAGTCTGAATGTGCAGCATGCAAGAATCACAATATGGAAATCATGCCAAAATGTTTAAAAACATAAAAATAACAGATAAATAAGTAAATGGAATCTGCTGTCTAATGCAATAACTTGGCACCAAGTCAATTTTAACCTTTCAACTTTTTTAATTTATGCAACAAGGGATTCTGAAAGTATCACAGAGAAATTATATTTACCCATGAAGAGAAGAAATAAAAGAGTTCAGGATTCAGATAGATACATGCTACTAATCCCTGGTTACTAGAAACACTGTGAGATCAGAAAGCTTTCAATGACCATTGGTGTACACAGAAAGGTCAGAATTAAAAAGAAATGGACGACCTAATTCTGTTTTGAAGATAAAGTAATGACACTGTCAAACAGAGGTACTGAAAACTTTCATAGTAATTCCTGATTTCCTGAACACAAGAGTAACAGGGAAGTAAATGGCACTAAGCCCATGTTCCCCAAAAGATGGAAAAGACAAAAAATATATTACTCTTTCCTTGATAATCACAGTATTTTTCCTTTAAACCAAGACAAATCAAAGGAGAGACATAAGAGCAGTGGCCAAACCCAAGCTCAGGTAGCCACCATAGCAAGTCCTGCTACCACTCCTTTATGGAAATGGTGTGAAGGATACAGCAGCAATGGGAAGCTGCAGAGCATCACAGCAACATAACAGCAATCTGGAGGCTCCAAAGGACCATTTACAGGACCACAGGTAGTTTTTAATAATTTGCATTTTTGACTAGAAAAATCTCTAGCACAGATACTGCCATATTAACAATGACATAAGCAGCCTAACAAGTCTCTGTCAGGCCATTTTTCATCTCAGAGTTTACTTTTCCTAATATAGTCATGCTCTTCATCTCCTAAGTAACCCTGGGGCCTTTGTTGTGCAGGAAGTCTCTTGCAGCAGGGTCGTGTTACAGAGGAGAGGACTAACAGGAGCAATAACAGCCTTGGTACAGAGGTTGGGGATGCTGACCATATCCAGCATCCCCAGCACTGTCCACTGCCAAGTGACAGGAAACGTCTGCAAAAAAGGTATTTAAAAAAATAAATACGGTCCCTATGGCTTTCTGTGTTAAAGAGAACAACTAGCACAATTTTCCTTTTGCCATCTTACAAGTAAAGGAGAAATTAGCCTTTCAATTTCATTTCTGAGTAAGAAAACAAGGCATATTAAGAAAGATATGAAGTCTGGAAACACTAGGTAGAGCAGCCCTATTGTCTAGAATTAGCAAAATTAGTCACATAAAATAAATTCACTCCTGCCATTGGAAACATTAAAAGAAAAAGACTGAGCCAAAGAAAATGAAAGAAAAGAAAGAGGATGACGAATTCAAAATCTTCCAAACATAAATCAACATCTCAACAAGAGCATGTGTGCTGTCCATCCAGCAGCAAATATAACAGCAGTTAAAAAGGCCAATTAGACTGAACAAGGACGTGCAGATGATCAAGGGAGGTGTGCGAGGTATGTAATATCAGATACAGAGGGGAATGGAAAGATTACAGGATGAAGTTGAGAGTATAAAAAAATGATAAGAAAAGCAAAGGTGGAGAATGAAAGGAAGATTGCACAAGATGATAAAGATAAATAAAAAGACATTTTTCAAGAACATATAGTCCAAGAGGTCAGGAAGGAAGACAGAAGGTCCTTTAAGAGATGGCATGGGTAATTTATTGACAGCAGAGGTAGACGCTGATAAAAAAAAAAAAAAAAAAAAGAATTCTTTGCCTCACTGTTCACAAAGCAAGCTGGGGGCAACACGGCAGAAATAGACGTACTGCACATTTCCCAGGGGATGAAAAAGACACACTGAAGGAAATTAAATCACTGTAGAATAGGTGATTGCCTATAGTTTGACAATGCTTTGGACAGACAGGGCTCTGAAGACTGTCGTGTGTAAAGAGAAAATCTTTATTACAATATACCTAAAAGCCTGCTTTGAAAGCAACAATCACATCAAAACACAGGGCCAAATTTTGGCCCCACATTTATGAGCAGGTCCCTGCGGATGAAGGGGACCTACCTGAATGCTCAAGGGCAGAGATAAATTACTGATAGGAAACCATTTAAATGAACTAATCCACTGTCTCTGAAATCAAATCAGGTACTAGTGAAATTAGCTATGATAGATATCAGAAAAGTCCCAACAACAGACAAGCAAATTCATCATCAACAGCCTGAGTGAACCTGAAGTCCAAATCACACCCCTCTTACTCTTGCAAATAATCCAATTAATTTAAATTTAATTATTCACACCAATAAGGCAAGGAAGGAATAAAATTTTCTTTTTGTTCATCACATTTAACAACCTAATTTCTTTCTTTTCTTGTGCATTATAAGAAAAAAAATACTCTTAAGAGGGACACACACACACCAGGTTTGGTTGTGGCCCCCCAGCTCCTCAGCCCCTCTCCAGCACAAGGAGCCACTGGCTCTGGACCTGGAAGAAGGACAACTTGCAAATTCCAAAGCCCAAAGTACTTCATTTCATAAATCAGTTAAAGAGCTAAGTGAAAATAATGCCATTGTTTATCGCATCACTAACAAACCTAAGTGCTTAAAGGCAAGGAAATTAATATTAAGGACATTCATAAATCTCACAGAAAACATATATTATACCAATTTACAACAGCTGAGAATCCATCCCTTTGCTCTTATTCGATATAAAATATAAACATGTTGTCTTATTCAGCAGAGTAGTCTTAATTCTAACCAAAAATAAACCTTATTCTGTATCAGTGCAATTTCGTATGCACAAATCTTTCAGAAGGAATTTCAATTAAGTTAACATTATGTATGCACCCATTACTGGCATACAGTGATTGGTCTCTGACAGAAAGGAATGGACATATACACTTCTAATATACTGCAAATGAGCAATGCTATATATTTCTCTCTTATTCTTTACAAATAAATAATGTTTTCAAATGTAAGTGATTTTAACTGTCACATGGTTAATCCATTAACTGGTGTTTCCAAAGAGCAATATCCTTTAGAATAATACAGGTTTTTGAACAAAGAAACAAATATATTGAAAATCCCAAGAGGCCAATGGTCAGAGTTAAGGGTATGGTGTTTACATAAATTAAGCATGTCTTTATGCTTGATCAGAATATAACTTTAACTGTGTTCCAACTAAAATGGATTATGTAATTAACTATTCCTTTTTAAAATTACTTTACATCTTTAAATGGTAAGATAGATAAGTTTCATAGAATCCATAAATGATTTATGAGATATATTTTATTTTATTAATAAAATGCTTAGCGAGAGCTTAATCTCTCAAAATTTAATACAATGATGCATGTGCTTTAAATTAAGTCCATGGTTAAATACTTTGTTGCATCTTGGTGCAAAGGTTCACCTTGGAAGACCGAGTCCACATTTATGTTTTGGGTAAAAATAAATTAAATGTTATACACCACATACACAAACGAGCACACACACACACAGAGTAAGGTTTGTGTATAGTCACTATATTTCTCTACTCTTTTGTATATGGCATTCCCTTTTCCCAGATATTTACATTAAACAGATGGCATACCCTTTACTGCAGTTGACCACAATTTGGCTGTTTACTAAATATTTTTTGAAATTATAGATTTTTGAGGATCACTGTCTTGATTTAGAATAGATTAAATATTTAGAAAGGCAAGTCATGCTGTGATTATTATAAGCAACTGTTATTTTTTCTGTGCATGAACATCGTGCTTATCATTACATATTAGATATCTTTTAATATATAATAATATGGCTAATATTCACTCAGTATGAAGGTAATTAAATAATTAATTAAATTAATCATCATCACACTGTTAGCTAAAATTCCATGCAGTTGTATATTTTAAAAAATCCCGTTGCATTCAGTGGCTTGCTCAGAAAAAATATTTTTCTCTCCCAGCCCTGAATATAAGCATCCTTTAAAAATATTCAACAGCGTCGTGCAATTAAAAAAAAAAATCAAGTTCAGTTTAAATAAGTCTCTTTTTACTAACTAGTATATTAAATGTGGCTTTTAATTATTGGTTTTGATTATTTTTGAAGATTTTTGTATTTAGATGGCACACACATTTTCAATCATGTCTTAATTACTTTTAAAAATGCTGCACTGGCTTAGGGACAAGACAGATAACTTGTTAAGCATTTGAAATTTCTGAGCTGTTTTCTCAGTTCTGGCAGTCAATACCCAAGTCCAGATTGTAACCTCCTTTCTGCCTCCAAAGCCTGCCTTGGCTGCGTGTCCAGTGAGGGATTATGGATTTAGCAAGGAAGGTAAGTGTGACTACAAGCATTGGCTCACCATCTGCTCCCCAGCAGAGTTTGGGCCAACCTGCATAGCCTGCAGCAAGACCAGGGCACTGTTCTCAAGCCAGCCCTTTCCAACCTGGCTCAAGAAACACATCACATTCAGTCAGATGATTAGGTCTAAGTAGTCCATATGTAACAGAATATTTTTCCTAAATACCAAAATGAAAACAAAATGAATGCCATTTTTTTTATTCTCCTTACTCGATACATCAAGTTTTACACAAATAAATACTCTCTTAAGGTTTATGCAAATTATAGAAAAATAAAACTATGCATTATTTAGCAGTTCTCCTATTTCAAGATCTAACAGACTTTATTCACAGCATGTTTTTCCCTAGTTTATGTTGGCCTTCTTTTCTGATTCTACTTTTTAATTCATCTTTTTAAATTATTCCTTTTTAAATCATTATCTTATGTGACTTCATAGATTTTCATGTATTAATCTATTATTAATTTTTTTTACTATAGTCAACTTAATCTTAAATTGTTTAAATCTCTTTCAAGTGTAAACACTTGAACATGGACAGTTTTTAAAAATATGATGCTCTTTAACATTTTGGAGCATTTCTATTTGTAGCTGGTAACCTTATTCAAAAAGTTCTTGCTAAATATGTTCTCTTCTATTATAGGTACTTTTGACAGTATTATCAAGTACCACATGTGACAGGCAATAGTACTGGTTAAGGGAAGGGGGGAAAAAAACCCCCACACATATTGAGAGGGGGATACATTTTGTGTTACTGAAAAATATGTTTGTATTTTACATTAAAACCTGACATCTGCTTGGTGAATATAAATCTAGATTAATACGCCCCCCCGCTCCTTTTACTCATTCAGTTTTCTTTATGCTGATTCAGGTTAAGATTTTTTATTTTCATGAACAGCTACAAAGAATGCTGTTAAAACTAGCATTATACTTTCTCCAGTACAGCACTGAACATGAAAATAAGCTGAACAAATATCTTGCCCTTTTTACTTAAACTGTTGTCTGCCCGACTGCTGAATGCACACAGAAAACAATCTAAAATTGTATAACCCATAATAGAGTATATTAAATTACAACATTGGTCAGTAATGGAAACTTATTCCCAGATATGAATTATTTACAGCCCATTTAAGTAATCCATATTCAGGTGTGGCAATGAAAAAAAAAAAGTGCAACATAAATCTTTAATGTTGACCGGTTGAGAGAGCAGAGCTGAGGATTACAGACATTTTAAAGGGAAGAAGAAAAAAAAAAACCTAAACGAATTGATATAGCCTGTTCAGTGGCTTACTGCACCAGCGTGCTAATAAATTGACGGATGGCATGTCAGGGGTATGAGTTGAAATCCCAGCATTTCTAACTAGGGTGGGATCTAATATCAGTGTACCAAAATAAAGAGTTTCTGGACCTTGATGTCACAGGACATAGTCTGTGCCTCATTTACTATATCCTGTAGGTGCCTGGCATATGTTATTGCTACAGAAAAATCAACACTTTCTGCTTTAACCCCATAACTGCATTAGTAATTTTTCAAAGCCACTCACAATGTACATTCATTTTCCTACAAGCTGTCATTTTACTTTCTTGTAGTTTATATTTACTCTATTTTATTGGTCAGCCATCACAGTCTAACGTAAACCTATACAGCTATCACACAGCCCACTGTCCCAGTTTCCCTGCGAGAGATACTGGGCATTCCTCACCAAAGCAGGAATTAAAAACACAAATTCTGAGAAATGTTGCCAGGTACAGTTTTGTTGTTGCCTGTGTTGTTTCCTAAAAAAAATCAGACGGCTCGGGCGCTCCTTCAAAACGATGTAGCAAAAGATCATGGTGGGGAAAAGCTCTCACAACTGCAATTTCTTTTGTTTCCTGGAGCAGTACCTATATTAATTCATCTTACAAAGATCATTGCTCAAGAACTAAATTTTGCATACATTAGAGAGCAGAATTAGCATCGCGCTGTGTACAACGTTCCAGGCTAACTTCTCTCCAAGCAACCATTAAAGGTCATGTTTTGACGACTGAATGGCATGTCGGCACCTTGGTTCCCCAGAGAGGCATTCCCCAGGTACATGCAAAAGGTTATTAAATTACCTTCCAAGCAACACTATCTCCTCGGATGAAAATAATTACAGGCTTTTAGAGGCATCAGAATGCTTTCTATTTTTTTAAATAAGATGAAGATGCAGTACCTAATGACCATTTTTGTGTGTGAGTCATAGAGCCTGTCAGTGGTGACAGGACAAATGAGCATAATGGCATAGCTTAAAGGGGAAAGGTTCATTTTAAATAGTGACAAATAATATTTAAATGGCATTGTTGGAGACCCATCATGCTTGTAAAATGTAGTTTGTATCTCTTCTTCATCCTTTAATTTCATCACTGTCAAATGGTATTAGCTGTTAACATGCAACATCAGGTGCAGATATAATTTTTAACTATTAAATGTGCCTATAACTAAACAATGCATCTTGATTGTTCATATATTTTGTGATAGAATAAATAACATATTTTATAATTCACAATTTGCTCTGCCAAATTGTTTTGCTGTACGGTGGGGATCTATACTAAAGAAGGATGGGGGGAGTAAGAATGGTTTAAAATATGATACCTCGAACAAATTTCTTCTTGCCAACATGCTGAAATGGAAATGACTTTCTTTTTAGACTAATGTAATTCACAGGTTTGAAGAGCCACAGGCAAGATCGTGAGATACAGTAAATTGGTCAAAACAGACCTGGGCAAACCAATACAGGCACATATATACTGTATACACTTCAATAAAAGCAGCTGACAAACTTAGTTGCCCTTACAATTTGGCCCTAATAGAAAATGTTTTGAGTCTGAATCCTCGCAGCGCTCGTGAAGTGGCTTAGGGCACAAACAGAAAATGTTTATTTTAAAATATTGAACAACATTCATTAAGCAATATACTGCAGACATGAATTCTCCAGCACAAATGCAAACACATGACTTAGAAAAGTTATTCGAAAGTCAATCTTGTACTTGCTGAAATGACTCAAGTGAATATAAAGACACAACACCACAGGTAATAAAATGACAATAGAATACACTTGGCTGTGAAATCACAACTTCTGGAAGTCAAACTTTCAGAAAAAAGCTTCTAATTTTTTAAGTATTTTTTCACAGCTTCATCATGTTTATTGCTATATTATTTTCAGATCCCTTACGCCAAAAATGTAGACAGTTTAGGTACCTTTGAGTTGTTAAAAGTTATAGCCAATTTTCTGAAAAATTATACCAGCTAAAAACACAACATTAAATATTTACCCTGTTGGATGTTAAAAAACGCTTACAATGAAAAATGTTCACATATTGACTATTCAAAATGGCCTTCACTTTGAAATTGTGAAATGGAAGGGATTGCAGATGTACAAGAATAAATATAAAAACAAATGAGTTGACTTGAAGTGTTGCCGGCTTTCATAAACATGCTACTGCAATAACATGTGACATTAATATTTAATTACAAAAGCACTGCTGCAAAATCTTTGAAATTAATGTTTTGCAAAATTAACATTCAGTGCACAGAAGCAAAGTCGTTCCAGGCGCGACTGTGATTAACAATGCCATTCACTTTACATATTATATTAATATATTATTCAAGCTAAGAATTAACACCTCCTAATTTAAATAAGGTGCTACATATCATGATGAGCTAAAATGCTTTTTCTTAAAATGGCCCATCTGATTTTAAGCAATCTGTGTTTATCATTTAATATTTTGTTATTGAATACTGTTCTCTGTAAAAAAACTCCTTGTACTTTAATTTCAAGATGAAGAGATCTCATTAAACTAGTGCCATAAGATTCAAGGATTACTGAACCAGTGGAGCCGTGTTTTCTTTGCTGGTCTACCTGGTATTACTCTTTTATTCCCGGGCATCAATTTTCTCACTCCCCACTTGGAGTGCCTCTCTAGTTTCTCCGATGTCTACAAAAAAGCTGAGCATTTTCTTTCCTAAACCGTTGGCTGGATCTTCAACTGCTATAAAGGATTATAAATTCTTTTACAGCTACGTTGATTTACATCAGCTGATGATATAGCTCATATTGCCAACATTATCACGTTGCTAGTACATTTTGGGGACGGCGATTTCTTGCTGCTCTGCATTCTGTGCTGTTTCTCGTGTGTTGTAGGAGGGTAAAGACGAACTAAGGGCTCAGGGGAGGTGACGAGTCTAACGCTCTGCCTATCTCGCACAGAGCTTTCTCGCCCTCCAGCTCTACCTTTTAGCGTACAGCAATTCTGACTTGTATTGAATTCTCTGTGTTTTGAACTACAGAGAAGTATAACTTCTGGTGGGACACAGCTAAGCAATCAGGCCTGGAGGACTTTAAATGGGTTGACATATTCTCCAGCAGGTCAGACAAATCAGTTATTTTTGTTTGAGGGAAATACTGACGAGACAGATGGGTACATCACTTTGGTTTAACCACACAGAACTTCATTTGCCATCTTTAATCTACCGTAATTGTTTGGTTTTCTTATTTTTAAAGCAGTGAAGAAATATATTTCAGTGTTATTACTCACATAACCATCTTTTAAAAAACAGCAGTCTTGTAGTAAGCAATAGCCCATGATCTATTGCCTTATATCAATAGTTACTAATTCATTGTCTATAATTTCACTTTCATTAATTATAGAGATTAGTTGCAACACACCAGGATAGAAAACTACTTGCTGAAAATTATGTCTGTACAACTGAAGCATCTGCATTTAGCTATCAAATCTGCCTTATTGTTAAATGAAACCCATGTTCCTACATATCTCCTCTTCAAAATTATCCTAAAAAACACAATCAAACAACCTCCTCTGTGAAAAAAAAAAAAAAAAAAAAAAAAACCACAACAAAACAAACAAACAATGGACAAAAAACAGTGAAGGAGATCAAATCTCTTATTTATATGCTGTCAGTGGTGAATGAACCTACTGTTGATAAGAGTAGAATTGTTGGGACTTTTCAAAAATATTGTCTACAAAATGTTCAAGTATAGGAGAACAGGAACTCAGATCTAGATGAATTAAAAAAAACATTTATGGAAAAGCTAAAACTATACAGGACAGTTATAGGCTAAGAACTCCTTCAGTCCTCTGTTTGCCAATATCTTTAATGATTTGGGCTGCACCTTTGTAGTGAGCTAAAGAAAGGCAAAAGAGGAGTGAAACTGCCTCCTGACTCCCCACAGGCCTTCTGCTCTGCAATCTCTTTCTACCTGGACCCAAACAAACTGTCTTCTCCAGAAGGGAGAGACAGAAAAATTGGTCCACTGATTTTGTACGTAGGTCCTGGTGCTCAAATGATCCCTCCCTGGTTTATGACAGTAACATGAAAGCTATATCCTGCATCATTCTTCTACAGAAAATTAGGCAGTATGAAATGATGACAAGATATTGTCGTAATGACAGTTTAAACAAAAATTGAAACTCCAGATTTTTCCTTATTCCTTGTATTATCTAAAATTGATATGACACTGAGGACATTTAAATATGAAAACACCTTAGTCTACCTTGCTAAAGATCACTTTCTTGCTAAGTACCCCGTTATCAGACATGAGCAGCTGTGTGCTAGAAAGATCTGAGTAAATGCTACATACCACTGCTGATGGGCCTACGTTTTAATATTTTAACTAAAAAAATCCACTCTGTTCACAACAGAAAATAATGATTCATCTAGTGTTTTCAAATATTTTTCTGAAGTCATCTTATTTAAAGACCTGCTTTAATATTTGACCACAAAATCTGAACAAAACAGAAACAGAAGAAAGTTTTCAACTGAGAAACAGGTGGTGGAGAATTTATTAGTGTCTACCTCCCTGAAATCTGCTTCCCCCACACCTAAAAAAAAATTTATTATAATAAAATACTGTAGAAATCAATTAGAAGGACAGAGCTTTTTAGAAACTGTACATATGACATACAAGTTTACGGTAGAATCTCCTTCTATTTGAATAAAATATGGTGTTTCAATATAAATCAAGGGCAAACAAAGGAGATGAAAGGGGGAATATCTTATGACCTTCTTGAAAAATGTTATGACTTATTCTGTGCAATGCATATTTTCAGTGCCTAAACTCAACATCAGAATATGAATATATAATATTCAGTTAACTTCTCACAAAGTGCATACATACTCAATTCACAAAAGCACACTGAGTCCTCGGAAATTTTACATTGTAGTTGGAAAAACTCATTAGAATGACCTTTCCATGGCCAATCCTCACAGCCTTGGGAAGCACTGAAATAAATGTAAGAGCTGAGAAGAAACGTGAAGACAACTCAGGAATCAAAAGTGTCCCACAACATTCATGCTCACTGAACTCCATGAGTCTGACTTGTCATTGCTTTCCTAGAAACTCAGATCTAAGTAGTCTGGTTTCTGTATTTTTCTTGAAGATTATACTGGTCTGTTCACCTTTATGCTAGTTTTATCTTCATGATGAACCCAGAAACACTCAGGTTGTGTGTTGTAACATTGACCTGCACAACAATTGACATGTAGAGAAGAAGGTATTTTACTGTGCATTAGCTAGGTTAGTAAAAAACCAAGTTCCACTGTTTAACTTTAAAGGTTGCAGAAAGAAAGTGCACTGAAATATTGTAAAATGAGCCCTGCAGGTCCTGAAACACATGGATCTTTAAATACAGACAGTCCACCACAGGGCTGTGTCTTCCAAGAGCTATGCAGAGCAGTAAGGAAGTGCGCATGATTTCCAGCTGATGCAATGTTACGAAAAGACCTTTTTTTATTTCAGGCCCTGAACAAGCCTATTAAAGCCGATTTTGGTTGCAATTCTTCCCATAGCCCTGTCACAGCCAGGCAACAGTTTGCTCGCTCAGTGCTCAAACACCCACCACACCTTACAGGAGCTTGCCATCACATCGTTACTGTAGGAGCACAGACAGGTTTTGCAGAACTAAGTCCTGATGACCTTATAGAGAAATGTATACTTTATCTGTGCGCAAGTTTTTATCTCCCTTCACCCTTTTTTTACTACCTCTAGTTTAGCTGCACTAAGCTCAACTTCCTACACTCTAGCAATGATAAATAAAAATATTTGTGCAACTGGTATACAACACACAAATAGCTCTGCCTACTCCTTTCCTAGAAAGCTGCAAGTAAAGAGTAAATCAAAAAGGTAATAGGAAACAGCATTCCTTATCCTCTAGCTTTTTTGCATGAATTCTCCCTCACAGTAGGTTCAACACTGAACTAAAGAGGCTACAGACTCCTCTGGCCAATTACCAGATTTTCTGTCTTCACTGACTATGAAGAAATTTTTACTGTGTGAAGACCCAGGCACTTCTAATTTCTGAGCAGATTTCATCTCATAATTAACTTTATTCTTATTTAGTGGGGTTAAATCCTTACCTGCTGAAGTAAGGAGCTTATTTGCTTGATAATGATATATTTATAAACTAAGACTCTTGCAATTCATGGCTTGTTAAGTGGAAGGAGGAAATAAAGATTGGGCTCATTCAGGTAGGAGTCACCATTGTTGTTTCTGTCTTTAGCTTAGCACTGTCTTCTCAAAATACTGCTTTCTGCAGCAAACCACTGTCACTACAGGTACGTCAGTGGAAGTTTAATTAAATTCTTGCTAATAAACAGCAAAACCATTGCATGACAAAGCCCACATTGTTTTTAAGGAAAGAAGGCTCACCCCTCTAATAATCTCCAGGTTGTCTTTCACTCACTGTACCAGATTTCCTTGATGGATTGGCTTAAGTGGACCTGCTTTGGCTTTTTGATCAGTGTAAAAGCATAGAATTTGGCCCAAGGTGCTGAAAATATTTTTAAGCTATAGACTTTACTTTAGACACCTAAAATTACTGAAAGCCAACACTACAGCAAACAAAAATAGAACATTTATCGAGAAATAGAACAAGTTATTTCACCTTTTGTAGGAACCAGCAGTGATATTCGAAAGAAATCTCTCACTGTCCATAAATATTATAAATAGTGCAATGCAATAACCAGTGTACTACAAAGAACCAAACAAAAAATAAAGCCAGAAATATCCTTATACCTGGTGGGAGGGGGGGGCAGTATCTGAAGGCTGCAAAAGTAAAATTCAGAGGAGTGTATATTATTGATAACTAAAATTATGACCTCTCTGGTCTTGCATGTTTTGTGATGTAACCTGTGATTTCTGCCAAGCACTTATAACAGTTCTCATCACAACATGAACTGATAGTGTGATATGTTAACATCACCACTAATGTACGCCAGCATTACACATTTCTTTCTTCGGTTAGACAGCTTTCCTTCAGGCCATCAGACACTGGAGGTCTCTATAAAAAAGTAGCTCTTCAAAGCAAGCAAATCCCCATGAATTTTAGCACAATTAAGCCAATTCTACACAAAACAGTTTACTGATTCCTATTTTTTATTTGAAATTAGGCCGACATGACAAAGTTCAGATCCAATTCCAGATTTTTAAATTGTTTAAAGCCCAATGACGTCTACATTTGCTGTCTCTTTCAGACTTATCTATAAATAACATTCAGTAAAAGGAGATAAAAACTAAGAATTTTAATATCCTGTTTTGCCATTTTTCTTTATTCTTTTCTAATATCAGATAACCTAATAATACAACATATAATAAATATTTAAGGGGAAATAGCAATGAATCTGCATTGTGCTTTCTAAAGTCTCTTCTTGAAAGGCTGATTACTCACAAATTGTAATGGGTCTATTATACAAAATTTATCTTTCTTTCATGATGTGATTCTTTAGCCTTAATATTCACTTGATTCCCACTGATTACAATAGAATATGTACAAGAACAACCGTAGATGGGGCCAGATGGAGCTATAGAAATATTCTCTCCTTTTAGATACAGATACACACTTCAGGCCCCCAAAAGTATAGACATGTCTTAAGACATGCTCCATGGTCTTCATTACCAGTCTAATGAAAATAAACTTAATGAATGTACAGTTTGCCAAAGCTTTATGCATTGGGTCAAAGAAGCTTTCACTTAAAAAAACCCCCAAACAGCACAGCACTGCTTTTCCCGTCTTACAACCCCACCCATGTACCTCAGTTCCTTCAAGAGTATCTAGCCCCTACCTACACAACAAACAAGTTTCTAACATTTTTCTGCCTACTTCTCTGGAGAACAAAAACCAAACCTCCAAAATCATAAGCCTTCCCTCACTCAAATTCCCATTTTACTAAGGCTTTGAAATGTTTAAGTTACCAGGGTTTCTTTCCACCTGTGAAGAAAACATGGATAGTTAAATGCCACTGGAGACATCTGGGTTCCTACCTGGCATACTACCTGAGAAAGGCTATGGGTTCCCTCTTCAAGAACAGTTCCTAAAACCTTATGTTTTTTCTCATATTCCCCCAGACGTCCTCTTTCCCTTCCCATGCAGACAATTCCCTTAATAGGGTGCCTTTAAATTCCCTTGCAAGGGTCTAGTTGGCCCTTTCATTGTCCTCTTGGATAGTCAAACACTGGGAAATCCTATCTCATTTCTTCTTATAAGACACCAAACATTTATTTGCCCCCTAAATGCACATTTCAATGTAAGATGAAGCAGGCTACTCATCTGAGGAGACACACAAACACAGGAGAGCACTACAAATTACAGGGGTAAGTGAACAAAACCACATAAGATTTCACAGGGGAAAAAAAAAAATATATCTCTCCTTATGATACAGGCGTGCTCTGACATTGATAACTTTAACATTTTCATGAACATGGAGGACTATAAAAGCATTAATACACACAATGAAGATAATAGTTTACTGTAGTTCCACAGCATGGTTATAGCAACACATCAGTTAATAATACTTTATAGATGTAAAAGCAGAAATGCCGTCATCATCTGCTATTGAAACAAACAAGAAAACCCCATTTGCAACATGCACCTTTACTCCCAAATCATATTCAGAAAGAGTTAAAATATGAAATAAAATTATAAAGGCACCAATGATATTTTTATAACAGAGCTATCGCTAGTAAGCTGTATTTTAGAGAAATACTGCACATTTTGATGACTGTCAAAATTTACATAACTTACTCTACATGAATTAACTATGAGGTATAAAATGCAACTTTGGCTAAATAAACCCTCAGCAATTGTAAAGCAGTATTTCAAGCACCGCTAGAATAACACCAGACTGAAACATTAAACAAAAAAGATGAATATTGAGTGAAGTGGTCTCCCCAATATTTAGTTATTGTTGTGAAATAAATTAAACAATCAGAGAAGATAATCTGTAGAAATACAGATCATAATTCTAGTTGCTATAGTACTTTTTATTTTTAATGGGTGTTTGTCAATTTAGTGTCTACAATCAAAACTCTGACATATTAGGGTAATGAACTGGGTCCGGGAATTACCAGAAAACACATAAATACTAGAATTTCTTGAAAACATGAAGTGTTAAGAGAAACAAATTCCAGTCTTTAACATCTGTCCTACAGATTCTTACCATTTATCTGCTGATCAAAATTTCGAATGGTGCCAAAAAAAATCATGAAGTCAAAAGGACTTGGTGGGGGGATCTTTGTTTCTCTCTAAAAGCCTAAAAGTTATACTCAACTGCAGCACAAAGAGTAAAGAGGTTGTTATTCATATTAACTACATTTACATTCCTATCGCAACATCCAGAGAGCTAATAGTGGGGTTATTAACATAACAAACGTAAATGTTCTATATAAATAATACTGTTTCAGGCCAGCAACCGCTCATCTGACAGCATTTAGGCACAGGCTCAACATCTGTTTATGAACACTTTGCCTAATGATATCATCAGATATCATTAAGTGCGGCAGAATACAGCACAGAGGCAGGTGCAGCTGCCTTCAGTACCCATCACAGAGGAAGAAAAGAGCTGCATTCCCGATCCGAAAACCCATCATTAGGACAATTTTCTTCGACAAACCAGCCCTGTGATTTCAATCTGTATATCACCTGTAATTGTAGTTTTTAGCAAGAAGCTGATTCTATACATTTAGCGACGAATCACGTTGATGGCCTGAATACTGGAAACACATTTGTGCTACCAGCTGCGGCAGCTTTTTTTAGAGCCTGTGTTAACAAAATACTGCTAACAAGGCAATGCTTGGAGTGCAGCTTTGTTTCTCTTTCTTGTTCATAGTGTTTAGATGTGCATAATTATGGAGATTAGCAATTGATTGCTTCTCAATAATAATTGATTATTGGTCACTGAACCTTCCCCAAAGCACTTCACTGAAGGTGAGGACAGGTGATAAGTTCATTCTTAGCAGATCTGGGAAACAGAAAGGAAAGGTCCAAAACAACCTTCGATTTGTACATCAGTTTCCATGATAAACAGACCAAAGGAATAATAGAATATCCCAAAGCCTCGTTTGCCCGGAGGCAAATTGTAGAGATCATAGCAAGCCTGCAGAATTCTCCCTGTGGACTATGTAAGAAACATACATCATTTTTATATATGTCAGTTGTTCTTTGATTTGAAAATATTTCTACCCATTTAATTTATCTTTTTCAGTCAGTTTTCTTAAATTGTACAATTTAAGGCTTATATCAAAGAATGAATATCATTTCTGAATACCCCTAAAATGAAACAAACTGACAAAATAATGCAAGTCTCTTTAGTAGAAATGTACAAATATTGAAGCATCTATTGTCACTGACTTCAAAATCACTATACCCTTTTGATCTGCTTTATATCCATCAAAATTTTGGTCTGTAGTGACTGCCTTGATGCAACGTAACACAATGTTGGGAATATAACAGGATGCCACAGCTAAAATTTAAAGGCGAATGCTCTTATTTTTGGCTTAATCACCCACTGTCAATTTGGACAGCAAATATCCAATTTAAATTTATTGGAGTGCATGGAAGCCACTCAGACAATAAAGTATCTGTAGCGTTCGTAAAATGGTAAACATCATTTCTTGCTGGCTATTCAAAAGTATTTTGAACAGTTGAGACCAGTTTTTCTAACCCTTTTATGTTTACAGAAAAATGCAATTGTAAGCCTGACATATCATACCATCCATCTTTAGCTAACCTTTTATTTTTTTAATGCAGAATTTTACAAGGACCTGCCTTCTCTTCGGCAGTGAACTTTACAACCTGATTCGTGAAAAATGCAGCTGGTTTAAAGTTAGCCTGCTCCATTTCTAGAAGATTTTTATGCTAAAATGGGAAACGGATTGCACAATTATGTTTCAAAAGGAAAATGCCCAAGATAGAGGGCTGAGGTTTAAGCAAGAGGAAACGCTGGGACCAGAGTCAGTCCTCGCTTTCTGCTCAAAGAAGTGTCTCACATAACGAATGCGCTCACTTTTAAGTCTCGTTCAGCCTTTGTGTTGCTTTCCTCAAAAGCAGCACAATGGAAGCAAATACTCAAATTACACATCACATGCATGATCCAATCCAGCACCAAGATATGAAGGGCTGTTCAGTGCTTGCACCCAACCACTTTTTACCAGCTTCTACATGTGGATCTAAAAGAATAGAGGAGGTGTTCAGTCCAAAGTATTTTAAATGGCAGCAGGTATTTTATGAATCTAGGAATTACTCTATCAAAGACAAAAAAATTTTTTGAATCCTGGATGGAATGTATCTGCGCACTCACTTTACAGAAGGGGCTTTCTTTTTAAAGCAGCTTTAATTCAACCTCTGTTTGTGCACACAATTAGATGAGGAGATAATTTCCAAGCACAATGACTTGCAGGTGCAAATAGTGATATAGATAACAAACTATCTGATCTGTGGGCACAGATAGATAGTTAGACATCTAGAATCCTTATGTGCAGCCATAAATAATTGCATCCTCAATTATTTATACAAATAAAGAGAGAAGGCCAGCCGGGGGGTGAGGGGGGAACGAAGGATGGGAGGAGGAAGAAATAAAGAATAAGCAAAGCAAAACAGTACTTGATGCAGAGCAGGTTATTTTTGATGCTAAGCCCCAAAATCTTCACAAGACAGAGGCAACATTAGGAATTCATGTGACTGCCCCTCTTATACCAAATATGGATCTTTTATATTATTTTAAATACAAGGCCTTTTAAAATCTAAGATTGCTGTAGGATTTGCACCACAGCAGATGAACCGATAGAGTTGCTCTTGTGCAAAATGAAGGTATGAACCAATAATGCAAACAGTAAATTGTTTCAGTGTATTTGATGGCTGTTTGAAAATAGTTCTTGATACATTTTGCATTAGATTTTGATGTGTCTGTTAAACAAGTGCATGGATGCAACTGTAGAGATGTCTGACACTTCCCTCCTCCAAAAACATCCTCAAAACAACCCATGTCAAATAGTCAAAGGTTAAACAGATTTTTATAAAAATGGGAAGAATCCTCACCATGGACTACTCAGGCATACATGTGCAAGTAATACTAAATATTACATAAATTATACTATCATACATGTTACAGATATATATGCAAACTATTATAAACATTATGAAGTTTGGAAAGCAAATTGTTTTAAAATTTGCATAATAACTGTGATCACTATCCATTCTCCACATGCATTTATATATATTCCAGTGATCTTTCATCACATGAACACATACAGACGTTTTCCATAGGCTCCTGCCTCACTCAGAGCACAAATGACTGGTTTGATGCACAACTATCCAGTGTTTCATTTTATCTCCACTACTCTCTCCTTAATTATACCAAATATTTAGGTCCTACTCAAAATTATAAAGGTATTTTCATGTTTTTCTGCAGCATTCACAGAATAGAACTTATGTCTGTAATTTGTTTTACAATACCCATCGGAAATAAGAGGGTGTCATTCTCTCAGTTGAAATCTCCACAATGGGAATTTTTGGTAACAAAGAGATTAAGATCAGAAGTATCTAATAATTTGGTGCATCTACTACAAGAAATTTAGAAGCTGCTTTTTTTCTTTTTTTCAAAATAATGTTAGATGGTACTTTATTGGGTCAGACTTAGACCCCCGCTGATTTCAGTTAGAGGGTTGAGCAGCCAGAAGATGTGCTGTGCCTTCCTGGGGTCTCAGGTCAGACCTCCAGCAAATGAAGAGCACATCAGTAGTGATAAACTGTAAAGACAAAAGCAGGGATTGGGGATGGGAAGAGTTGATTTGAGTGTTGTAAGAGAGGCAAGACTTGGCTCTCCTTTCCATATCTCAACTTACTTTTTTCATTCAGTTCCCTTACTAATTCCTTGTATACTTCCAGAATATGGAACAGTCAAATCCCTGATTTACCCCAAAGACTATTTTCTGTTTAATGAAGTATCTAGGATCTCTCTGAAAAAAGCAGAATGTGATCACATCACTGAAGGCTCTATCATGATACACATATCTGCATGCAGTGCTCATTTAAATTCATGTAGTTCTGATATTTCCTAACTTCTGAGTGCCTTATTCAAACCACAATGACATTTTAAAAGACTGGTTTTGTTTCTTATATTCTACTGCTTTTATTACAGTAGAAACCCCAAACCCAGAGGTGTTATATTGGCACACCATACAGATTTCTATTGCTTGCATGGTCTGCATCCACATCCAGAAGAGCCAGGACCATTCTCCCCTTAACCTTCTCAAGTTCTCCACTTGTATATGCAGGCAGGGATCCCCAGCTCTTCCCTCTTAACTTGCCTCTACATATATGCCATCTCCTAGACCTGGCAGTATTAATTAGGTTACAGGGGAAGGAAAAAAAAAAAGAAAAAAGAAAAAAGTCTTCAATATTTACACACTAGACACAATGTCTTACAAGTGAGGAATAGGAGTATATAATTTTGTGTATGAACCTCTTCCACAGGTTACATGGATGGTATGGACTGAGAGGCTGTATGAAAGCACTCTTCTTGCTCCCCCTTCTTTCCTTTTCAGCCATCACTCCCTTAATCCTTTCTCTTTTCCCTTACCTTCTACATCCCTTCCCTTTTCTTTCTGTTAATAAACTTCCCTGTGTCCTTTCCCTAAACTTTACATTTATCCACAGAATAAAGGATTTAAAAACAAAACAGCAAAAGTACACAGCTAAGAAGACTGATGTCTTTAATTGTACAAGTTTCTCCTTTGTCTTCCTTTACATATATAGCTCTTTTCAGATGGCAATTACTCAGGGCAAAGTCAGTCCCTGGGCTCTAGATGTGTATCTTGGAAGTGCCTGGCATATTTTATCTGTTACTATTGGATAAAAACCACATAGTAATAATAGTCATTTTGTTTGGTTTTATTTCCCATGTTAAGCATGCAACTATTACTTGTGTGAATGCATTGCTATGACAAAAGGCTTTCCCCTGTGCAACAAAATTTGGCTTTGATAGCCACTGCAATGTTTGGAGAGGACAGTCAATTGATCAGGTTACCTTTTTTTAATTGATAGCTTATTGTACATCATTCTAAGGCAGCCTGCTTAAAAATCATTAGTTACCATTTACAACATTTGCCACCTGCTCCTTGTGTTTTACAATATTGATGGATCATAGGAAAGAATGTGTGCTATGGACATTTTCAGGGTTATTGGTGAATTTTAGTCTTATATTTTGTTTTAAGAGCGGGTTGAAAAAATATAGCCCAATTGCTAGACATTCCTTTGTTTAACCTCTTTCTACACAAAATCAGAAGTTTTATTTCTTTGTCTTCTAGGAGAACGCTGGCCTCAGAGGCAAAATATACTGTAATATGTTGAAAACACACAAGCACAATATCTGATTTGTATGTAGTTCTTAAATGTTATATTGTTTAAAAGAAAAAAAGTTACTCAAAAACCTATTACAGCCTAACACAATAGTACAGCCTTGAGGAGGGTCTGATAATAACGATTGTAAACAGTGAATCTTCACTCAAGATAGCATCCATGGCTCAAATGCAGAGGAACTGCAACCCAGAACTATATTTTTGGATTTTCTTTTGCAGTGAAGAGGATAAACTGCTTTTATTTTTCAAGACAAATATTTGTGCGTGTGGTAAGAGTTTAGAAAATATGAAACCAACATTAACCCATAAAGCACTATCTGCCCAAATATAGAAAGAAGCTGAGAAAGCAGTATTAAAAGATACCACCAATTTACCCCTTTCAGTGCTCAATGATAAACAATTTAGACACCTATTAAGAATTATTTACTTGCAACATTATTACCCTTTCATTTTTCACATTGTTCAGAACAATTTCAATAGGAGATGGAGAATCTCAGACCTGCAGATCTCCTAGGTCTGATACACGATTCTTAGCGGACCACAGATGATTTCTGGAAGAAATCAGGTCCTTCTTTTGTTACAAGCGAGCATAGTCCTGCACTCCAGCAAAAGGTTCAGTCTCTCTGCCTTTGCATCCCAGACAGACCACTAAAATCACTCCTGCTCTGGTTGTGCCACAAGACTGTTGTCTCTGACTCAAGTGATGGCTCTTTTTTTCTGTTCCGAGGCTACCTATTGACAGAGGCAGCATGATGTTGGACACAGGTCATTAGATCTGTTTACATTTCCAAGCTTTGTTCTTGCCCACAAATACTGAAATTTCCTTTTCTCAAAGGACAAGATTCCGGAATTATGATGAAAACCTGCTGCTGTTATAACTTCTGGACATGCCAGTGGTGGCTCAGCTGAGCTCCAGGGACAGAAACAGAGCTGGGGTTGTCTGTCAGGGACCACCTGCCCACCAGAACTGCATTCCCAATCTGCTGCAAGTAAAATCTCATTTTGGTTCTCCAAATATCAAGCCTTGCCTTCTGGAAAGTAAGTAATATTGTTTCCTCTATTCATCTTAATTTTAGTCTGGATATTGTTAGAGACAACTTGAAACAGGAATAGAAATGGGACAAAACAAGATCTTAACCTTGAATATCTCAAACTTCAAGTGGTTTTAAAGCCATAGTTGAGTCAAATATGGATTTCATAGGAGCTGCTAATTATTTATAGTCATATACACAATACGGAAAGTGTCATTACACTTAGGAATCCCACAGTAACAGGTCTGACAAATACACCATGTTTGTCCAGAAGAAGAATCCATTTGCAGGGTTTTACAGGAATTCTAGCTTTTAAATTGTGAAAATTTCTAGACTTTATGCTTCCTTAGATGGACATGGAGAAAACAGAATTAATATTGTTGGATTAAAATAGCGGAAGGTGATGTTAATTAGAATTTGAACATTAACATCATATTTTTCTCATTACTTTTTCAAGTAATATTTCTTACAAGAAGCAATACAATGTCAATACAAATTCTCAATAGGAATGTGGCTTAATACCATGCAATTGGCTTTTTATCAAATTCCGCTGGAGCAACTTCTCTGCCATCTGAGCAGGTTTTTTGCTAAATGCCACTGAAGTGGCGTCACTTCAAAACAACACAAGAGAAGGTTTTGTTTGGTTTTGTGCTTTGTTTTTAACACACAAGTGACTTCAGCAGAGAACACCACTGCCTGAAAATAATAATAATGAGATGCGATACCTAGGAATTACCATAGTCAGAGAGTGAGAGGTTCATGAAGTATACTCTTTTTTTCTGATATAAAAACATCATGTATTTGAGACCAACATCCATGTAATATTATGAAGTACTCAATAACAACAAACTACCATATGTCATGCAACCCTGCCTACACTGTTTGGAAACCAGTTAATACTTTTTCATTTACTTCTTTATACATGAAGGGAGGAGGAGAAGGCTGTAACTATCAAGTTCTTTTTCCTGTTCTTTGGGAAACTTTAGGTTGTTATAGTAATCAAACACAGCAATATTTATTCATGAGTACATTTGGAAATAACAAACTTCAACTGCTTTATCAGGTGGTTAAACATGAAGTAATGTCAAATACAGTTTCATCCCTCTTCCTTTGTGTACATTGGTGCACGCTTAATTTCAGATAACCATACTGAATTGTATATAAATTAAATTTCCTATCATTTAGCCACAAAATTTAAAATATTTGACAAATCCCTAAAGTTAAGAGGTATTATGATACCTATGCTATTCAAAATTATCCACTTGGGAGGAACCTGCTCTGTGAAGAACAGATCAAAGATGGCATTTTTATCTTTTATTGAGAATTTCTCACACTTTATCAATTCAACACTAATTTCTAGCAGCATAGTAAATATCTTATTTTCTTTCATTTAGTAGTAAAGTTGGGTCTACAGAAGACAGTAAAAACCTTGAAATCAATAGAAAATATTTTCAAAATGAAGTCTTAAAATAATTTATTGCCAAAAGAAAGAAATATTAGTATATGTAATTTTGATTTCTACTGATCATGTTCTGAAATAACCTTAATTTAATAGATCAATCATACTAATGATTTTTTAAATTTATAAACAGATACTAAAGATTTTGCAAAATTTGATAGGAAGATATGTTATCTATTGTTTCCACTTCTAATATACATGTGTAAAGCATTTACTAGTGTACTGCTTTATAAACAGCACAAGATGGAAGTATCTGAACACTTAGGTTGTCACCTTAAAACAAACTGTCACACATTTTTCTTCACACATTTGAAACCCAACTTATCAACCTTAACAAGTGTTGTTATCAAAAGAATTTTGGTGCCTTTGTTCTTTCCCTTTTGCAAGTAAATTACACTTTTAGGATTTATTAAGACAAGAAACAATTTTTGAATAGCAGGTCAAAACTCTCTATGGAAAAATTCTCATTACTTTCTAGCCTGAAGCAGTATTTACCACTCCAACTTATCCATCTTTTTCCTGTTTTTTATATATCTATATTTCCAGAATCTTGTTTCTGTGCCTAATGCTATAACATTGCAGCAGTTTGTTCAAAGCAACACTCTTATTTTTGCTCTTAGCCGGTGCTATACAAACCCTGATCAATTATTGAAGTGTAAGCCCTGAAGTAACACAGCCATTACTGCAGCAGGCAGATAAAAATGGAACACTTTTAGCTACAGTATATTTACTTTAGAGTTTCAGCAAACAAACCAACAAGTTAAACTACCTTGTCTTTCACTTTGTTTGATGTACTAATATTTCCTGCATGTTCAAAAGTCTTTCTTTTAAAACAAAGTTACTGAAATGTTATGGCTGCTTGTTTGTGAGAATACCTAAGCTTAAATATTTGCATGAAACAGCCTTGAGATATAGAAAAGGCAGCATTAAAGTAGTACAAATCTAATATAGAAGCTGCTATCTGTAGTGCCATAAGAGCCACAGTTTTTTATGAGCTGTTTGGTATTTTAAGTTCGCCAAACTGCAGAGCCTGCATATTGTAATGACATTAAAAATGATGCTGGGAGGTATCTTAAACAACAAACATCATCACGGAGAAAAGTATTCATTAAAGAACAGAAAAGAAAAAAATCAAATTAGAGGTGTTGGAAATTTCTCATGAAAATCAACTGCTAATCACTTGTGGACTTTTCTCCTTCTGCAGCTCACTCCTTTACTCACAAAGGAGTGCCCAAGATGTAATTTTTTGCTAGAATGTTTTCTTATTTAATTATACGGAGTCTATTTGATAGCGACGCCAGTTCAAGACTACAACTATTCATCTTCTGATGGTGCTGCATGTGCATCTGCACACAAGATATAATGTTTTTCAGTTTAAATGTCTGTTCTGGGTTTTAAGGACTAAATGATAGTGAAGATGACTGGAAACATTCCAGATTTTCCTATATAAACTGCTTAGCAAAACCAAAAATTAGTACTTGTGCTACAGAACTAATAATGTTTGACATTTGCATTTTATCACTTATGATATGAAGAGCGGGAAGAACTTGTCCCAGGAAGTTTGGGGGAAACTATAAAAACTCAGTTTTAGAAACGGATGTTTAAAAAAAGCCTGTATAGTTTTGCTCAGTTCTCAGCTGTTCTTTTTTCTAGTTCCCAGAGGAAAGCAGGCTGCGTGGCTTGCAAACACCATACGTGAACAGCTTAGGAAAAATGATCTCATGAATACATAAGTATGTCATCACATCCCACTTGAAGGCATTTGATAACTGCATGTAGTAGCCATGAGTTAAAAAAGGCTACATGTACTTAGGTGTTTTCATAGGTTTGGACAAAAACTAAAAATAGTATTATGAAGAGGTGTTCATGGGGGTTTTTCTACATTCTTTACAGGTGTGTACAGCATTTGCATTCGGGAGAATATTCACAAATATTTTCACTGACCTTGGCAGTACTACTTGTTCACACAAGTAGGATGCACAGGGCTACATAAGCAGAGATCACATAATTTCTTCAAATACCTGAACTTCCCAAAATTTATTCTAGCTTTGAAAATATGACAAAGAGGATCTATTCATCTCAGCTACAAAGAAAAGAAAGAAGCTAGTGCTATCTGCAAATCGTAGAAACCTGGTGCTGCTCTGTTGCTATTAGAGCCACTCCAGCTGATAGGAAGCAGCCAGGGAGGAACTCCAACCTTGCCCAGGTAGGCAGAGATGAGTTCTGCTCTTTCCACACCACTTTCTGCTCAATTCTGGACATGGGATGACCCTGAACCCTTCAAATGTGAGACAGACAACACAAGTACATGGACACATGGGCACGCAGCCATACAGATGATTTAGAAAGTACAATTTCAAGATAAAAACAACCACAGACTTTTTTTCAAGCTGCATCTATGGGCAATTTCTAACCATGTCAAACTGTCTCTTCTCACCCTTCATTTCAATACATCTTATTTTAAAAAATGGAAATCACAATGAATGTAAACAACTTCTTTATCTTCCATTTTATTTTTATAACCAGTACATCTGAGCCTGGTAACATGTTCAAGGTATGCCTCAAATACTTGGAAGCAAAAACCTTTTCATTTGAACATTCGATTCACTGAAAGTGAGGTAGCCAATTTGTTGTTGCAAGCGTCTGTGCTATTATTTTTAGAGCTTTCTGGCAGACAGCTTATGAAAGGTGGTTTGTATAAAGCAGCAACATAATTTGAAAAAGTGCAAAAAGGGAATCTATAGTGATGCATGTCTTTGTGAAACTGCTCTTTATTTAAATATTGCACTGGATAGTAGAAACAGGCTGACTGGATTTATGAGGTGTGAAGCTATGTCTCATAATGATTAACATTAGAATCACAATTTAGACCTGAGGTCAGACTCCAGATACTACATTAACCTTCTTATTTTTTAGAAAATCTGGAGCTCTCATTATTATTATAGCCTTTATTAAAACAAAGATGCTGTTGAGTTCACTGCTTGTTTCAAATGAGTCAGGAAAGTAGGATCAGGCCTTTGAAACTTTACTTCTCTTCGTTACTACACTCATCCATGTTTACCTTTTCTCAGAGGAGCCCTATACGTATGTATATTTTTGCATGTAGGGACATGCAAAAATGCCTACTTTTCACAAAACTTATATGAAATAATCCAAACCACATGTAGCCTCTGTTGCAATCACCAATTTCAGATACATTGGTAATGAAATAGCCACTGTGTGAGTTAAATCAGATGAATAGCCCTCTAAACCCTGAATATTCTCTTATTCTGGGTAATCGTCCTCAACACAAGAAAATTTGTGCTTACATCCTGTCTTTTATAACCATGTTCCCTACAAGCACTGGGTAAGAGCCACTAGAAGGAGTGCTGCCTTGGAGAGGGGGTCAAAATGCCGCACCTAAAGAACAAAAGATCCTCAAGCACAGGGTTCAGCTGGCTGGAGAGCTTGGGGAGGGAGTGGAAATCAATGGATTCTCTGTTTTGACATTTATCCCACGGTTCACATGCCATCAGCAAGAATATCTTGTTGGTGACTCCTAGAAGCCCTTCTCCTGCAGGCAATTTGAGGATCTCAGAGTCACAAAAAAGGTTCGAGCCTAACATGGCTATGTAGACTGGTTATTCTGAGCAAAGCCTTTTTGAGTTTTCCAGGAACACGAGGTCTATTGCACACGTGTACTACAATCCTTTTGCACACATGTGGTAAATCTAGCATTCCCTGGAGCACCAGACCTACTTCTTTAGGGCAAGCGTGACCCACACTGATCTGCAGGACACCAGCTATTTCACACCCTCAGGAAACACCACTGTGCTGCTCCTCCGTGCACCCAGAAAGTTTTCAAACTTAGCTGCAAATGGAAACTTCTCTCCCACCTCCCTCAGGATACCACAAAAGGAAAAGTTAAAACAGACAAGGTGAGACTAACTCCATGAGTATGTGGAAAACAATTATTAGAATAACCAACCCCACCTCCTCCCTCAAAAACCAACAGAAACACGGTAGCAATCTATAACTACAATCATGCTGTTTCCTCTGTTCCACCTCCATTCCTGTTGCTTCAAGTCATATCTCTTTACCCTACAGAAAGAAACTGAATCAAATTACTTATATCCATCTTCCTATTTAGTTTCAATTTACATAGTTTTACTTGTGACTTAGCATATTTAGTCTTCAAACAAATACCTTAAAGTAGCTGAACAGGTGAATCATACCCAGATCTACATTTCCACAGGTTCGTCTAAGTAAATCACAGAAAAATGGTTGAATCCGGAATCTGTGACTACATAAACTATTTGTCAGGTACTGAGATCACTGCAGGGCAATACTACAAACTCATCTCCTAGATGTCTTTTAAGAAGAAGCCACTATAAAGATGTTAGCAAATCATCCTAAATTTTGAACGTCAAAAACTTATAAACAGCAACCCTAACGATGTCCCATGTAGCATCAACAATTAATGAAAGGATACATGTCTTCAGGTGGTAGCACTGAGTGTTTTATTGACAACTGGACTGCACGGCACATAAAGATAGGGGACGGAAAAACTGTAATACTGTAGGAAGTAAGTTCAAAGGAAGTTTTGAGGAAAAAAAGGGTGAATGCCTGCTACTACCTATGAATGTAAAGAACCTGTGAAGACAATTAAAATATCTTCATTTTAACTAATTATCCATTCAAATTAATATTGACACTTAATTTGCATTTCTCATCGACAGAAGCTCCAAAGCATATACCACACAAAAAATTCAATTCAGAAACATTTATAAAACCTCTAGATTGCATACTAAGTATTCTCTTGATCTTATGACATTTGACCTACTGTGGGTACAATGGAGAATAACTCTGATTTTGAATATTCATTATATCTTAAAAAAAAAAAAACCAACACAACATTTTAATGTCACACAGCAACAAAAGCTATTCACGGGCCAAAGCTCAGTCACTTAGGTTTATCCTAGACTGATGATTATACATCAAAATGTCAGAAGATATGTATTTACTAAGTTTGATGAAGAAAATCTGACAAATACTATTTAAGATAAGTGGCATTTTCTCCTAATTGTTTTCAGATGAATGAATGAGAACCTAATGCCCTGCTACTTTGGTGGAGCACTAAATGGCTTCAAAAACTCATGTTTATACAATGTATTGGTACACACTCTAAAAGGAGAATTGAAACAGGCATGCTCATTTATAAATGTATTTTAGGTATACGTAGTCAGAATTACAAAAGGAAATGGGAAAAAATATCCCAGATTAACCAATCCTTATTTACGTTTGTTTGTTCTTTTCTCAGTTTGATATGTCATCTCAATCACCCTCATTTTCTTGGCACTGTTGTGGTTTTGAAAACTGTAAATGTTTCAGCTAGCATCAAATTTGCTTAAATGAATCATTTACTATAGGTGGATCACATAGCAAAGACAGTCTTCCAGCGTACAGTGATATATACAGATATTCTACAAAAAAGCAACCAAATATATGAAGTTGCTGTGTTTAAGGGAACTTGCCCACATATATTTAAACTCAAGACCCTGTGTGCTTTCATTAACATTAAAGATTTGTGGTACGAAGCAGTAGAGCTTGCCATTAGTGCAAAGGTGCATGAAGAGATCACTATAGGACGAGGTCTTATGCTGAAATTTTGGGTTCTCCATAGTCTCTGAAAGAGGGAGTCCTCTGAAAGAGGGACTTCTGTTATTATGCCCAGGCATACCATCTACTTTGTGACCCTAGTTATGTACATCTATGTATATACACATATATATAGCAATATCTGAGCAAGCTTGGATACTTGAGGAGATTCAGTTGTAGCAGCAAGGAATTGTTGCTGCCTCCAGAACATCAGCTGAAGCACTTAAAACTAGTTTAATTTCTCCACATCATTATGTAGTTCCTTAATTAGTCTTGGGAAAAAGTAATTTGCAGTGACCATGTAACACTCCCAGTTTGCTTTCCCTACATAACAGCTCAGCTGCATGGTTCATAGCATCGTGGTGATAAGGCACACCCAGCACACTCCATACCACAACTGTTGATTATAAGTCAAGTTTCGGACATTATGATTCATAGGTTTAAAGCTGAAAAATATGGATTCAACAAAAAGCTTAACTAAATCCAGAACAGATTTTTTTAATGGGTCTGAGAATTTTCAATTAGCTTTGAACAAATCAGTCATTCGATTTTGTACAGCTCTGGATAATGCTTCCTAGAATAGTCAGTGTAAGAAGCAGGAAAAGCAACTTATTACAAGATGGACTTTTATGCAGTAGTCTGACTTGAGAAGAAAGTACCAGGGGTCATAACAGGCATTTTCTTATGTGATGTCCAGCTGAATTTTTCATGCCAAAGAAGATTAGGTGAATCTTGGTATTTTATTCCCCTGAGTCAGGGGCCTACTCCAGAGATCTGCACTTGGTGCTTTCAGATTTTGGCCCTAGGACAGAACTCATTTGTTCAATGAACTGGAAGACAAAGTAGCATAGGACTGCATGAGGTACAATGGGATGCTGAAAGATCAGAATTAAATAGTATCAGCAAAGATATATAAGGATGCTTGCCTTCCATTGAACCTGTTAATTGCAAATATTTTCAGTCCATTATAATAATTAAGGAGTATTAAAGTTCTCTCTCCTAGGAAATTGGAAAGCCTTTATTACATAGTTCACCATGAGGATTGCCGTTCACCACATCATCTGCCTCAGAGAAAGGGAGAATGAGGGCAGAGAGGAGCATATTGCTACATAACGCACAAAGTAATGTCAATGGGTGAATAAATATCAATGCTGTGACAAACCTCCATTTACAACTAGATGTTGATGACAGCGGGAAATTAGAGATGGTCCATCTTTTGTTATGAAAAAGAATAAAGAGTAAGAAATTGTCCCTGGTTTTCTATCATCAATACATTCCCCATCATCCACCAACAAAGGTCTACCAGGAGCCCAGAGGACAGTCTTGTTGCAATGCATTACAAGTGAGGATGGCACTCAGGCTAGTGGCACTGCAGAAAATGAAGCCAGAACTAAAGCCTACCAAACGCAATAGAAAAGTCCCATTCATTTAAATGAGACTTGGATCAGTCTCTTGGCAACTGGTGTGTCAGACACTCAGCTGAAAACCCACTGGCAAAGTCAAGCAGGATGGCTGTGGTTCACAGCCACACTTCTCTCAGGTAGCTCTGAAGGACATCAGCTTCTGACCACACTAGTTCTCATGGCACTGGAGGTGACAGAACACACCTGAGTATCAAACGTGAATGTTTGCTACCTTGGAGATTGTAAAGTAAAATCCATCACAGTTGCAACACTGCAGCTTTGCTTTTGAGATAGAGTAGGTATATTCACATATAGGGGATGACCCTTCTATTTCTTTCCTTCGTTCGCTGACAGGATGGTATACAACCACCTTTCTTTGACATGGAAGGTCAAATGCATACCTCTGGTTTGCTCCCAGTAATGAAGGATCTGCTCTGTTGAAAGTAGTAACGCAAAATCACTTAATTAATAGCTGGACCGAGCATAATCTGTGGAAAGTATTTCCGACAGATGGTTTTCATTCTCTTTGCAAAGCCCAATGCTTTCAGCTGTCTTTTACAGTTCATACCTTACTAGGCACAAAATCATTGAGATTTTGTCCAATTAGTCCTCATTGGCTCTTTTAAAATATTTGGTATGACTCTAAACCATATATATGTATCTCCCACACATGCAAATGATTCATAGGCTTTGACAAAAATGTCTTCTATAAATGCAAACATTTGTGTCCTATCATTATATTTTGTTTCTACACAATGAAAGGAAAATTTAAAATATAGCAGAGAATGTCATTAGAATGTGCTCAGTTGTGTGATCATTTGGCAAAATGGACAAATGTCTCCTAAAGAGTATGTTGAGGTTCCCCAAACAAATTTTACTGGTAACATAAGGCAGGTTGGAGTAAATTCCAGCCATGAAACTCTAGTTCATTAATTTTCTACACCAACTGTCTCTTGCTAATTCCACTCACATAATAAACAGCCTAATAAAAATATACTTTCCTTCTCGGTCTACATCTGAGAGTATTTATAGATGCTGCGTAATATTGACAGGGATTTGGTCGTTTTTTGTGTTTTAACAGCAGTTCAAAGGAAGGGTTATACTTGTATCAAAATACAGGAGTGATACTGTGCTTTGTGATTCTAAGGTGATGTAATTTGTCTACTGCTGTTTCTGCCAACTGGTGACCAGACACTAGAGCTGACTTAACCAGTAAGCAGAGTCTACCATCTGGTGGCTGGAGTTGCTGAATGTATGTCCTACACATTCCTGCATCCAGATTCAAATGGGACCTTTGTCGCTGGTAGACAGCAGTTTTCCCTGATGCCTGGAGCAATGAGGCACCTTCAGTTTGAAAATCTTGTCTGCCCTGAAGATTATTTTTTTAATGCAATTTACATCTACCTCCGTAGCAGCTTTTCCAAAAACCTGGATGAGCTTCTTGATCCTTATTTGGCCACTCTTTGCAATGGACTCTGATTAATACCTTTGTGCATAAAAACAGTCCTGCTGTAATATTCGATGTTAATTGATCAGCAAATTAAATTTTATGAAATCCTAATACTAGACTAATCTGGCAACTTTCAGGCTCTTTTCCTTGCTGTTCACTATCTCTGCTATACAAAGACTCACTCCCAGAATCTAATACATCACGATAGGAACTAACACTGAAATCAGTGAATAATTTTGAATGAATCACCATTCATATTGTAGAGCAAATACAGCAATACTATGTTTTAAACACACACATGGTCAAATGACCAGAGGTATTTATGTATATCATTGACGTACTGAGGAATAATCAAAATAAAAGCCAATAAAACAAACTTCTTCTTAGTGATTAATCAATGCGTATTTGTATTTCACATTCATCAAATTATAGAGTGATTGGCAGGGACTGTATGATATGAGTCAGTGTAAGAACTAAGATTTCATTTATCTTTTCAGATATGTTATAATACAAGAACAACAGAAAGCTGAAACTATCTTCATATTAAGGTAGAAGACTGAAACCTCTGCAAATAATTTAAACTGTATTAGTGTATGATAATGTTGACAGTAACAAGATAGGAATGACTGAAACAATCTAAACACTAAAGCAGTAAAGTGGCTTTCAAGCACCTAAACAAAAGATCACTGCCAACCAAAAGACACCCAGAAAGTGGAAAAATGTGTGATGTTCAAAAAAGATATAAAGGATGACTTCATCACAAGTTTCTATTGTGCCTCTCAATGCATGGGCTAGCATTTTGCATATTCTCTTTTCTCTGCAATGACTGCACCCGATTAGTCTCTTCAACACACGTTCTAACAATAGGAAATGCTATCCACAAAATGGGTTATTTCACACAATAAAAGAAAATCTTACTGAACTCTCTTCTGAAAATGATGTACAAAAGGCTATTAAACAACATGCATCTGGCAAGTCAAATGGTTCAGATGGCATACAAATAAATCCACATACTATTGCTGATTTCCAACTATTAAGACATCTGCTGAAAATCCTCCAGTTAATAGGAGCACAAAATAGCTTCTTCCAGATTTGACTATTTCCCTTATCTATCATGTAACCATCGAAGGAGAGGGGATCAATCACTGTGTATAACAACCAACTTGGTAGCTCTTTCCCAGCCACAGTGGGCAAAGGCATCATTGCTCATGTGGTGCTGTTCATCGGTACTTATTTCTCCCTGGTTCGTGTCCTGTCGCTTTCCAGGGTCAGATAAGCAAGAACAGACAAGATGTGCCGATTGTGATTCTTGAGAAATCCATTGTAAACCAAAGAGGCAAATTCTCTTACATGGTTTTAACTAGATGGAGTTCTGCTTAGGTCAGGCATAAATAACCAAAAGAAAAAAGACAGGGACATGAGAGTACACAAGTGGAAGAGCAGAAATCCCTCGGCATCAATGCCAGATCCTACTGCCTTAAGATTCATATCATCATTCCATGGTTAATGCCTTACTATGATATTTTGACAAGGAGAGGATCTAGACACCGAGGTGTAATGAAACTGATTAAAGCAATAACAAAGTCTTACAAAGCAGCATGCAGAAACTACAACTGAAAACTACTGTCATACACTAAGTAAGAGTCATTTAAGGACACAGACATTAGCAATAAAATACTATCCATGCAAATACAGTCAAAAACCAAAAAGCTCCCCCCAGCGCAGGTGCCAGCCCTAACTCTACCCATCTTCTGCAGACCCTAAGTATAGTTTTGGTGGTAGAGGACTATTTTATGCTTCACTTAAAAATTAGTGGGGTATCTTAGTTCACAGAGAGATATAGTATTTATAATAATTTTCATCCTACCGAAAGCAGAAAGGAAATTGCATGATAAATATTCTACCTCTTTTATCTGACAAGCTGTGGAAGATTACTACAAATGGATAATTTAACATCATTTTTTTTAAAGCTATACAAACAGTACACAGACTGAGTCTGAGACTTTACAGTTTGCATACTTGTAAGAGTTGTTACACTCCTATAGCTATCACTAAAGTGACTTTTAGACACTATATGGCATTTGTACTGAGAGTTGTACCTGTAAAACTATTTAAATATAAAATTACAATCTCTAATTAGAGGAGCTACATGATTACAGAATCTGTGCTCACACCAGGTAGCAGGCAGCTTCATTTTAATCAATTTTTCTGAAGAACAAGAACTAATGCAGTAAGAGTAGGTGAACTTAATTTGGCTCAGCAGACGGAGCCATTGTGGACCACTTACATTCCCTTTATTATAAGTACTTACATAATCTCATTGGAATCACCGGTAAATCTGTACAACATTTCTCCAGGATTGTTTAACATTTCCTGATTTACAAACCACCAGATATATTCCTGGTGAAAGCTATAAAACAGGTGTGGGCACAAACATGAAAAATATTGGGATAGATTCTGCTTATTTTCCTCAGGGAACAGGAAAAGTAAAGACAACTCCTGTCAGCTTGGGTTGGCAGCAAAATACATTACCACTCCAAAGTACCCAGGTGCTCAGGAATGGCCCATATATCTGAGTCCACCAGGTTCACTAGAAACTTTTGATGCCTTAAATCTCTGAAGGAAGCACACCTAGGCAAAGACGACTAACGATGATCAATTTTGAATTTTCCGTATGAACTGTGTTATTTCAATTAGGTTTATTAGCGATGACATTTTTAAGGTTGTGTGATTTGTATCACAGCTTGCAATAGATTATCTGACAGATAGTTTAACATTATAAAAAAGGAAGGAGGAGTAGATATAAAGGTGGGGAAAAGACAGAAAAAAAGAAAGGAATAATTAAAAGTAGAGAGAACAAAGGAAAGAGATTCACTGAGTCATTTATATCTTACAGTTGAGCAATAAAACATGATTACCATCAATAAGATCCTGATAAAACAATTGGAGATGAATTAAGGAAGGTTCAAAGCAGGATGAGTAAAGGACTTAAGATTAATCTTGTATTTTAAGACTTAAGGGTGATGAGAAAGAAAAAGTATAAAGAATTCATGGTCGTACCGGTGCTGCTTTGGAAGACACTGTAGTGCGTGGTGAGACACATCTGTGTCCAGCCTATCTCTACCCTTTCTCACATATTGAACACTTTCTCATCCTATTGCACTGAGCAACATTGTTTGTCCCCTCATTCCCACATCAGATTTGGTTTTTCCACCATTATCACCAAGTCTGTAGCACAGACTCTACTTGGCCTCCCTGCCAGTGCACAGCTGGGACAGAGGATGAAGGCTGTATCATCTCTTTTACGTCAAGAGTGAAAGAGCAGAGGAGAAGAGCAGTGAGATGGAATAGATTCTCTTCTCCCTTTCTCCCTTTCCTGTATGAACATGATGACTCATTATGACAGAAGTGTAATAAACTTCTAAAAAGGCAACCACAAAACATGGCTGTGTTCTTTTTTTTTTTTTTTCTTACAGGCACAGATACATAAAAAAAAGCTCACACATTCAATGATATAGGATTAAATTATCCACTGCCAGCTTTTGGGGCAATATTTAAACACTATATCCTACAATGAAGCTCAATTCTAAACTGCTGTATCTGATTTATAGAGGTAAACAGCAAAAACTCAAAGTGTAACAGCACTGTAACGTCTTTATGTTGCAGCAGGGCTACCATTTCAAAAAAAGACCCTTTTTTTCCTTACTCTGTCTCTAAACTGCACCAGCCCCAGTGAGCTGGACATTACTCCAAGCTTTCTCCTTAGAAGAAACTTCTTGCCTTCCTCTCTTGGTTTTTGGTGAGCAGTACTGACTGTGGTCCTCACAGTCTGCTATCACGGACACAGCTACGAGCACCGGGACTTACATGAGGAACTTTACAACTCTGGTGGGTAATGGACAGAGGCACCAGCTCGCCGGTGTGCTGGGGGGAGGCTGCCCCCCATGCAATCCCAGTGCTTCTAGTTCTTCAGGCAAGGTTAAGTACATGTAAATTAAAACTGCAAGCTATTTTTGTATAAAGTTGGTATTACTAATTTGTTAACTATGACAATTTCACACAGAAACCCTTTTGTTGGAAACTGAGTTTCTCATGTAATAATTAGCTGTGGAATATTACCCCAAACAGGTGTCTGTAGCCTGTCAAAGTCAGAACAGGTGATTTAGAATTAGCGTATTAAAAGAACTGTGAATTAGCGAAGCAAAAACGTGTTAATTTCTTGTTCCATCTGTTAATATGAATTCACTGCCAAATATTTTACTTTGTAGAACTGTGCTGGGATTGGCAAGAACATACACTATAAAAAAAAAGTTTAAAGGCCTGAATGTTTAAAAATCATGACATACGTTACTGCAAAAATAACTTCTACATTTGAGCAAGGTTTTTTCTTTTGTATCTTTTAAAACTTCATAGTGAAGAATACCACATAATCCATAAAATTAAGCTAAAAGCTCTCACAAATAAACTTTAGGGCTTTCAAAACCAAGTCTGAACACAGTGTCACAAGAAAATGCAAGAAAATATTATGAGTTGGCTTAAATAAAAACTACAGTCAATGTCTTTATTCTGCTTTGACATTTGAAACAGAAAATACTCAAATACTCAAGATATTTGAGATGTGAATTTTTAAACATAATACTGGTATCTACCTGAAAAGCTCTGTCTTATCTGTACAGTAGCAGGATTCCTATGAGTATGCTATTCCTGAAGATCTTATGCAATAATGGGCACCTTATGAGCTTTTTCTGTAAGCAATGGCAAAACCCCCAGAAACTACCTAACTTACATGTCTATGAATTACATGTCCCCACCTTCGTGTTCCTTCATCTTCTAGCTAGAAGCTGGCATACTCCTGAGCTGATGGAGAGTCTGGAATATGGCAGGATGGTCAGTCTTACAAAACCAGTGCACAAGAAGCAGGTTTTAAGACTGATTTTGAAGAGTGTATACTTTACATTTGCTATTAGCAAAAGCAATGTTTTTATGGCATTACTCTCTTCCAGAAAAAAAGGAGAATATTTTAAAGCATTTTAAATATAATTATCCAGCAATATATTATATATATCCATCAACTATTAATGAACATCAGGTATAAATGTCCAACTCCTAATATATGTGACTAATGACTGCAATATATTTTCTAGTGTGAGTCTTTCTCTACTTTTCTGAGCTTTGCAGAGAAATGCCCAATTATGTGTTTGCTCCCCACTGTGCCGTGCTGATTCTCGTACCCTGTACCCTGCACCCTTTGGAGCCTGGCCATCACGCAACAGAGCCTGCTCCCAGCCAAGGACTACTTCAGCTGAAGAAAGACAGAGCACTATGTACATGCACAACCACAAAGACTGCAAAGAGATTAGAACATCATCAAAAAACAACTGCATCAGTGGTTTCAACAGCTGATGACTTCTCTCGGTCACCAGTTTCCCTATCCTGGAGAACACCATGCACGAGTTTGCTCACAGGTGCAAACAGCAAGGTTACAGCTCCAACCATGTTTATATGATGTCCAACTGTTTGAATTTGATAATTTGCCCTTAGACCTTTATTTCCTGGAAGGTGAAAAGGTGCAGAAGCTCGAGCAAAGATCACACATGTGAAGCAGATGAAGGACATAGCCGAAGATGAGGAAACGTATAGAAACCTCTCAATGACCTACGTCCTGCTGCTGTTCTCACTAAAAATACAGAGTTATAAACCTAATCCTGACAGCATTTGAGTCTCTGTTGTGACAAGATTTTCCAAGGTAAGAGGCAGCCACCATTTTCAGGCCTGGCCTTCAGACACATAAATCAATGTACACTAAAATTTTCTTAGAAGACAAATATTTAAGCATTTGCTTGCCCAGTCTATCCCCTCATCATACAACCTTGATACAATAAATAAAGAGATTTTTAGATATTTCCCTCAAGCTTGCATGCTACCACGATGCAGCAGTACACCATCCTGGCCCCAGGCGTGTTGTTACTTTAGCATATTTCCAGAAATTTTATTTTCTAGCACGAGGAAATCACAGAGAAACCCATATTGCCACTTGGATTACAGGAGAGTGAAAAGATGTACACCCAATTACTGCAAGCATTTCAAACAAAGCTTAGAGATATGCAGCAGGTTCTTAACTGCAAATGATATGATAGGTAGTTTCTCTTCCCTAGTTTTCTGCCACATCCAAGAGATTAATACTTACATGAATCATCTGTAATGACTAGCATAATTTAGGGAAGTGAATGAGATTTTCTGCATTATTTATATTATGAACTCACAAGAATATGAATGGTGGCTTATGTAAATTCAAACCATGTTTACAGTAGCAAAGTGCAGAGAAAGACCAGCAAGGGTTAAGCTGATATTTCCAGAGTTGGAGCTCTTTGTATCAACACTCTATTGCTTATTGCTTTAGTGCTGAGTGATGTGAGTTACAGCCTATGAACTACATATGGGAAACTTTTATTGTTTTCCACATTTGAATGGAAAAATAATTATGTTGCTCACATCTTTCACATACTTAAAGTAAATGCATCAAATGCTTTCTCAGGGTGTGGGCCTGAATTCTTATATTTAAAAAAAGAAGGCTGCCAAAGTTTTAACCTTCGAGTAATAAAGATTTTTTTTTTCTTTCTTTCTCTTTTTTTTTTTTAATGCTTGATAATTCAACCTAAATGTCAGCTTAGGCTTTAAAATAGAACACATCTATTTGCTCATAATATTTAAGAAATACAATGTCATTATGCTGTTATCAGTGGTAAAACATGTCTAATCTTGATATAGCATCACCTTTAACAAATGCTTGTGGGAAAAAACTAGCAAATGCATAAAACATTTTATGTAGTTTTAAAATATACAATACATTAAAGTTTTAGTTGACTTATCTGAAAAGACATATTTTTGGCACATAAATAAAAAAAGGCAAGGGAAGAACTTGTCAGAAGGCAAATAAAGTATGTAAATTAAATCAAAGGTAAGGCAGCTACACTTTTTGTATAAATAACTGTGTTAACAGATTTTTATGCATATTACAATATATTCAGATGTATTACTTCTGCAAAAACAAATTCATTGCTTCTCTCCAAAAAATGGATTAAAACAATTTATTTTATAAAATTTGGATGGATAGGATAAGAAATGTAATAGCTATCTATGGAAAATAAACATAAAAATTATTCAAGCTCCATCTACTTTATGTTAGTAATGAGATGCACTTCATTCAAATTCCTTTCAATTGAAACAGTGCTGAGAAAGCAAGAACACGATTCTGTAGGAAATGATTTCTAATCTTCATGATAACATACCAATATAATACAATTATTTACAATTGACTAAGAGTTAATTCCAATAGTATAACATCTTTCTTGCAAAAATGTCAGCTTTTATTGATGAAACAAACTAAGAATAAAACATTTTTACTTGTAGTCTAACTGTGTTGTTTTTCATTCTGTTAACCAAAACAACACAGCAATACTGTAAACAAAAAAATAGCATCAAACTGGCTGTGTTTGCATGATTTTATCAAGAATCGTAAGCAGTAGACTGAAGTGCTTTGGGATTTTTAAAACATTAAAAATACTTTAAGAAAAACAATGATGATTTTTTTGTTGTTGTTTATTTCGTTGTTTTGGGGTTTTTTTTTAAGATAATGAACATTAATTCAGTCAGAAGACATCACCAGTGTCAATAGGCAGAGATCAGGTATCCTTATAAAAATAACTGCAATCATTCTGCAACGTTCATATTTCTAAATGCCCAACTGTCATGGATTTTTTGGGTTTGGTAAATTAATGTAAATAACACAAAGAAATATTTAACATTTAATCCTCTTTCTATATACTGACTTTTGATGTACATGGCAGGACTATTTTCACTAGAGTCTGAATATTATTTTACTCTCAGCAATTCTCTTGCTTAGAACACTTCACCAGTGCTGTATCTCAGTATTCTCACAAAGAAGGAAATATGGTGTAACTACTTCTCTGTCTCATAATCTGGGCGTATTACTCAACATGGTCAAGCATGCTTTAAGTTATAAAAACCAACAGAAGTTCTATTTGCAGCTACACAGGTATTTGTGTGGCATTTTGAGCTCCCTTGTCACAATCACTGACGTATTGACCCAAACCCATCCCTTCACACTGAGCACTTGTTTTGCTCTTACAATACACCTTAAATGAGGATTCACCAAGGCAGCTTGAGAGGAGAAATATATCAAATCAGAAGAGAAATAGACTGTTTTGGTGTAAAGGAACACACAAGGCATAAGCAATGACAAGAAGATCATTGGTGAATGCTTCTCTATTGTAAAGTTTAGACTTTTTTTTTTACCCCTTTTCAGTTCTGCAGCTGTTTGAAAAGATAAAATTAGTTTAACTCTTTTCTTATGTCAAGGCAAGTAAAAAAAGACATAGTGGTGTGCCAAGACACAAACCACGAGTAACTGAAGTTCATAATAAAAGCAGCTGCTTCGTCCGATTCACATGGGGTTACCCTGCTGAAGTCCTTCCACTAATATTTAAAAGCATGAACAAGTATGCCCTTATAAACAAAATACAGTAACTCTGCCTTATCTCTTCACATGGGCTGGCCCAACAAACTCAAATGCTAACACAATAAAAGGAAACAGGTGGCTGAGAGAAATATCTTATATCCTCTAAAGCAGCTGCCTTACAAGAAATTCAATCTAGGTATCCCGAACAAACTGCCTTTTCATCAAAGAATACTTACATGAGAGATGCACAGTATACCTATTTAGAACATATCTTGTACTTTCTTCCACCAACTGGTTTCCTTTGATTGGCATAATTTTGGCAGATAATAATATTTGTATTTTTAAAAACAATATTTAATTTGTTTACAACAGGTGCTTACTTTCCATTTGCACAGAAGAGCCGTTGTTCCCAAAGGCCCAGGGATACGACTGTAAGTCTCATGTTACTGGTTTTCTCCTAAGAGCACAGCGGCCATTAACATGCCCAAAGGAAACAGCAGGAATGAATGAATTGACCTCCCAAGTTTCAGCAATCTGAACTATCTGAAGTGCAGGACACAGAAATACTGCAGCAGGTTGGACTGTGTGAGAAAGGATATATACAGGTGATGAGTGACGGGGCATACCACTTGCACAAGGAGAAAAAGGTTTTACCATGTATTGCCACTTTACTATGCTATTATAATGTCTGAAACCTTTAAGGCAGAATGAGAACTGTTACACAGGTAACAAGTATTTCCAAGTGTTTAATTTAAAAGTTAAAGTCTTCATTATGAAGAAAAACAACCATTCCCTTAAATGCCACTAAAAGTCTGTAAAGTTGTTATCTCAGTCAAATAGTTACTTATAATATTAACCATGGAAGAACATGGATTTCAAAACAACCACTCTGCAACACCCCCAGCCTAGAGCTTAAAATATTAAATATCTCTAGCCTTTTACTTTGGTCCTGAAACATGCATACTAATCTAAATCTGCCCTGGAAAGCATGGAGAATTATCTTTTAGATATGGATAGATATGTTTCAGACATGCATCTTTGCATAAAGAACTCAACTTTCTTTTTGATTTTATCAGTAAAATATTTTCATTTTCTATTAAATAGAAGAATACCATGTGAAATATATAACCCTAAATCTAAATATGTTTCTGTACAAATCTGCAGAGATCTCAATGTTTAATATATGAGAGAAAACCTGTTTAAAGAGTTTCAAATCCTAAATTAATTATTGAATCCATTAGGATTTAAGAAAACTTGTGGTACATAACGCTAGGAGATGAGTGCTTTTAGCAGAAGTGCTCTCTCAAAGCGGTACAGCAGCGTGTGGAAAGGCAGATGGAGAGGTGCTGTATAGGTAACTAAGGATGAAAGGTGAACGAGGGTGGGCACATATCAAAGAAGGAGCTCAGAGTACTCTGTCTTCTAAGTTGTTACATTCACTTCTGCTTGTCATTGGTATGATCTCCATCCTACCCTCACTACGGCTGCTGTGATTGACAAAAAGTCTTTTATTATCTATCCTCTGGGAAAGAGGAAGGTGGACAATTGACTAAATACAGATTCTTGACAACGTACAAGTTATCGACTGACAGTCCTAAAATCTAGCAATATATCTGTTCAATCGAGGCTTTATACACATCAGGAAAAATATTACAAACGGAGCTGGAATGGTGAAGATTTTGTGGAATAACTTATATAGCCACACGTTTTACATGTTGTTGTGTTGGTTTTCACTGTGCCTTGAAAACCCAGGTTTCTTCATTGCACTATATATATATATCTAAAGAGAAAATATAATGATTGTAATAACAAAATATCTGAATTTTTGAAAATAACTACTGATCATAGACAGCAGCTCTTAGCTGCAGCTGTTTCCATCATGACACTAATTCCCCATTCATTTGAATGGGGCTTAATGGTGCTGTCATAATAATCTTATTGTGACACCAATGGAAGTTCATGGAGACAATGCAACAATGTTAAGATTAAATAAATTGATGTCCCTACTGTGATATGTTTAGCATCATATTCTGAAATTTCTATATTTGGGGAGCTTAATTATATAGAATTTATTAGTCTGACATATTAACCTCATTTTTATGGCTTCCTCGAAAGCTTCCAGATTTAATTAAATAATTCTCTATAGCTGCACAAGCTATTGACTTCTCTTGAATGTATTCATGAGTCTTCTCTGTTCTACAGAAAACGGAGTGTCAGGTTGTAAAGGCAAAGTATTTTTGGCATGTCATTGTCCTATTAGAAATCCAGAAGTCCAGCTGGCTGTAGTTTTTGTGTATATTACATTTGCAAAACCTTACACTTTACAGATGATTAATGAACCTCTCCATAGATGGCTGTATAAATACAAAACCTGGTTTTGTGCAGAAAAACCTAAGTATATAGTAATAGGTAGAAGAGAACTTTCTGAAATTGGAGAAACCATGTCAAATAGAAAAGAAACATGTAGACAGATTTTTGGAACTGACCACAGTACATATTATAAAAAGATACAGATCAACCCCTCAAAACTTTACGGTACAGAATTAATGAGCATTGTTTCCACTGTCAAAAATTTAAGCCCATTCTGATTTTATTTCACATGTCTGCATAAGACTTGCATTGAAAAGAATATTGGATGTTAGCTCAATCTGTGGAAATATCAATTTCATAATCAGATTATCGATATGTGTGAACTGTACACTTCATTTCTAAAATTATTAAATTTCAAAAAATGTAAGGGAGCAACAAAGTGTTCCCAAGCCCTGATCCTTGTCTATAACCACAGGTGCCCGCTCTCCCCAAGGCAGAGGTATCTCACAGCATTTGACGAGCGCTGTAATATTCCCTGTCAATTTTACATTCTGCTTGGCAGCAGCAGAAACCTGACAGGCATCAGCAGAGTGATTGGCAGTACCATGCCTGATAATGCGAGTCAAAGCAATTGGCAACAGCACCACTATCCCCCTCACAGAGTCCAGAATTTACTTATAATCTCACAGGTGACCTTTGATGATACAAGCTGGAAGGTCATGGAAAGGAGAAGACTATTTACATCCTAAAAAATTATTCCTGGTGTATTTTTTTTTTATACCTTATTAGACATTGAACTAAAACAGCCCCTGATCTGGGATGATTCAGCTGCAGATACAACTCCTATTACCTTGTAGGGGCTGCATGGCCTTGGATCTAGAAACAGTAACTCTTTTGGGTGTTTAATAACTTATGTGATTCCTGTTTTTGTATTTACATCTTTGATTTCCCCAACTGTAAACAAATGTAGTGAAGCCTTTCTACATCAGGAAATTGCTACGAAGATTAATCAGTTAATGTTCATAGTGAGATCTGAAAAATAAAGTCTTGTATACATTCATCACCACTTGATGCCTGCCCAGGCTCAACCCTCCACCTACCACTAGGTTTCCATGTGATCACAAGATTTTTTCTGAGAGCTCAAACATGAGTCTCTCTTTCTCAAAATCCCCAAAGAAATCAAAATTTGATATCAGAAGTTCAAGTTACAGTAAACATTTCAATATTAAAGCAGAAAGGAAAGGAAACCTTTCAAGAGCAGCGAGTAAATGGGAACCAATTTGTTTTGATTTGAACAAAACAAAATCCACAGAAGGGCTTGGGCTGTTCCTCATTCCTTCACCTTCACCCTCTACTTCTCCCAATCCAGCTGTCCCTCCCTAACGACAGCATCTTTCCAGTTGCACTTGACATACATATGAAACACACATCCAAAACCATCCCCATTAAAGCACAAATATTACATTCTGTTTAGCTTTCATAACCTATCACTTCATGTCTTAGGGTTTTGAGCTCATGAGCATTTTATAAGCGTGTTGTAGAAAATGATGCTGTGGTGGAGAGAGAGATTTCAATAACTAGATGGTAGAAATAAATTGGGAGAGATACGGGACTCAGTAAAACACGTTTTGCGTTGCTGGCCTGCTCTGCCAGCTCTCTCTGTTGAGGTACCTGGAAACCAAAGGTTTTGAGATGAATGTCATCCAACGCTATTTTTCAAACCCCTAAAGCTTTTTCTCCTCACATTGCTTGTCACCAAGTGAGACCCTTGTTTGACATGACAGTAGGTTTGAATAAAGGCTTTTATTATTCCAAAATATTCTGATCCCTTTTGCCTGTCCTTTCTTTGTAAATATTTCCTTGTTTTTTCATATTACACTGAAATTAAAACAAGATGAAATCTCCCTGCATTTACTGTTGTCAGGGTTGATTCCAAGAGGAAATTTTCCCCAACTGCTCTTCATTAGTTCTCTATAAATTGGGTTAAGTATGTATCGCAGCATCTAGGAAAATCAGAAAAAGTGAAGAATAGCTTAGTTTGAAGCCTGACCACTGCACATCCTTTACGCTTTTCTTCAGCCAAGGTTTATACCCCCTAACCTGCTGTGGTGCATGTTGCAATCCACAAAGATTTAAAATTCATCAAACAGACAAAGTGTACATTTAATACTCACATGAGGGAATACAGAATGCCTTTCAATACATCAAACTCCTAAACCTTTTACATCTTTCATTTTTAAGCTACATGGATTTTGATTTGTACAATTTTAAAAATATTCTGAAGCCTAGTCAATCTAACACTAAAAAGCACTGTTGCACAGTAAGAGATCAAGAAATACAATTCAGCAAACCTGGTATAGTTGGTCCCCAGGGAAGTTTTTTTCCAATTCTGTTTGTCATAGCCGAGATCCATCATGTCATGCTAGCCTAACTTACTACTTCTGCCTTTTTTCCCTTTTTTTTTTTTTTTTTTCTCTTTTCTTTTCTTTCTCTTTTACCCTTTTTTGGCACACTCCAACTATTTTCTGTTAAACTAGTGCTGTCACAAGAAAACATATAAAAATGCTCTTTTGCAAACATACTGTTTGGTCTCTACTGAACTCTCCAGAGCCATGGATTTCTCTCACTGTCTTTATCAGGGGTGAATGTTGACAGATCACTGAACCTTACTGTCAGCGGTGACAGGCTTAAAGCTGTTTTGTGCAAGGTGGAGAAAAAACAAAAAAGGTTTCTGTGCCTTGCATCTAGAAGGTCCCTGATTTAACAACAAAGGCTTATGTTCAAAGATGATTAGCTTAAAGGCATTTCAGAGAGTTTTGATTGTAGCAGCAGTTGGGTGTCTTGCTACTGGGTGAAATATGTATTCCCCTGAGAACAAAGGCGGCAGCAATCCTATTCTGCTGAGATGGCAACTTTAATAATTCCATGTATTTATCAGTATTGTGTCAAGATCTTAAGGATTTTGCCCTTCAGGTGAAGATGGAGGTAGACAGAATGGATACGGTACTGAACAATCCCACTAAGATATACATGGAAAATGTCCCGTAATGTCCTGGGGGAGAGATAGAAAAGATTCCTAAGGATCTGAATACGTATAACAGAGATAAATGTCTTCAAGGTTTACAAAAAGAAGACTGAGGTTTTTACATTGGGTTTTAGCCTATGCATAAAGTGGTGAGACCAGGTGCTTTTTCCCCCATACACAGAACCATTAAAAAATATTAATAGTGCAAATTATCCAGCGGTATTTTCACCCAGAAGTTAAATCAGGAAAAAAAAAAAATAGAAATGCAGATTAATCATTGAATGCATTGAAAATAATAACATGTCATGTTTACTGTTGGACCTCTTATAAAAGACACAGCTTGAAACATAAATAATGGGATTTGCTGAAAAAAAATAATTTGAGAGATTATTGCAGCTGGTAGTGGTATGGGTAGGGCTTGACTGAGCACAGATATTACACATAAACTCATACAGAAACAAAGCATCTCTTTGCCTTTGGATACACAAACATTTTCTGGAAGCTTACTCTATGTGCCCAGGTTCAGTGACACCAGGACAGATTTCACTGTCCCACAGTGATAATGACCAACAGGGAGAAACTATTCATTTGGTGAGGATATATCTATCTCTTCATGCGCCATCAGAGAGATATAGGGGACTTTCAGAAGGAAATGCCTCCTAATTAATGATAGTTCAGAGCCTTATGAAGTGTGAAAAACTGTCTGGAGGAATGTGTAGCGTAAGCATGATTCTGAGGTGCCCAGTAGTACAGCACTAGAAAGCAATAAAAATGTAGGACTTTGCAGGACAGGAGGGGTAGGTAGCTGGAGGAAATCTAAGATCAGATTTTAAAATATTCAGATGCCCTAAACATATCACTTTGAACAATTACAAGGTCACAGTAGGCCCTTCTCTTCCAATGCCTTGAAAACTTCATATTTTAAGAGAAAAAAACACATTTTCCTTGACATGTTTACTCCATTAAAGTTGGTGAGTTCCTGGCCATGCTTCATTAATTAAGATATCACGATGCTTCAGGAATTGCCATGGAGTCATTGGTTATATAAGCCTTGACACTGCAGTGGTTGTATCAACCTATCAGTAGGCAGTTCTTATTAGAAATAATTTGTACCAGTATATGTGAGATGCAAACCTTCATATTATGATGGATTTTTTATAGAATTGGATGGCTATAAAAGAGAATATCTTAATTCCTCTAAAATCAAAAAAGAGGAAAATTGCAGAAATATCAGAAAGAAACTTTCTTAATGTGGAAAGTAGCTCTCAGATCGATTTCCAAACATATCAATTCTCTTCCAACATGTTTGTCTTATGCTGTGTCAAGGGGCAGAGCTGTGCCACTGGCCACCACTGCCGTGCTAGCATTAATGTGTCCCTTGACTTTGCCTGGCAGGAGCTGTGCCCGCAGCCTCTCTGGTTCCTGGTACTAACCGCTCCCAGGAGCGCTGGGAGAGGCTGCACATGCTGACAGTTCCTCAATAGGTTGAGCATTTATGCGGACTCTGTAGACTAAAACCCCTGATGTCTAGGATCAGGTCTAAAGAGATCTCTGTTTTCATTTTATGCAAGCTCTGGTGATGGTTAACCCAGAAAACTGTGATAAGATCCAGAACAATCATTTGCAAAAGTATTTTCTTCTTTTTTTTTTGTCCTTCTTTCCTTTTCTTTTTTTTTTCCTTTTTTCCCTTTTTTTGTCCCTTTTTCCTTTTTTTTTGTCCTTTTTTCCTTTTTTTTGGTCCCTTTTTCCTTTTTTTTTTTTGTGCTTTTTTCCCTTTTTTTTTTTTTTGTCCTTTTTTCCTTTTCTTTCTTTTACAGCAAGGAGTTCTGGCAAGTGTCGGTGCCAGAATCTAACTACACATTTTCAAATTAATGGCCTTTCATAGTTCAAAAGATATCTGTTTTCTCCAGGCCTATTTTCCTTCCTAAACTGATTCGTTACTGAAGTCAAAGTATTACACTGGGTCTCCACTGCAATTACACAGGTGTGGGATTACCAGGACAGCTGCAGCCTGCCCAGGAGCCCTGCTCCACGTGGCACCCGCCCACCCCAGGGCTGTACCGGGGTTGTCATCATGTCCATGCACTGTCCTCTCTTCCTTCTCCCCATTCACAGTTCAGCTGCACCAGCCCCTGGATTACAAATCTGTAATTTTCATTTTTCATTTCAGAGCTACTATAAGGTGACTTGAGCTGGCAGGGATGCCCATGGTCTAGCCAGCAACAAGCAGGCTGTGCTGAGCAGAAGTTATCTCAAAACAGGCAGAGGAAAATTAATTTCTGGGGGCAGAAAGACCTAAAATGTTGTTCCTCCAGACAGTCTCTCAGATAGGGACCCCCAAAACTATCTAGAAGTCTGGGTTTCAAAGCTATTCTCTAGCAGCTGAGGATTACCACCAGCTGGCAGCTAATTGGGAGCAGCTCAGCCAGTTCAGTCTTAATATTTTAAGACCAAGGTGTGCTACTGTACCTAGATACAGTGGTTTGTGTTCAAACCTGAGCCAGGCTTTTCCCTCTCACTCTGTCCCCAATCCTCTTGCAGTGGTGGCACAGATAGGGACTCTTGTGGGACGGGAATCGCTGGTGCTTTGCCATCCTGCAGTGCAACTGCTCTGCTTCTATCCGAAGACCAGCAATCTTGTTTTCCTAAAAGCCTTTTCAAATGATATGTGCACATGGCATCTGTTTGCAATGTATATTTGCCATTAGTGTTTTTAAGTAGGAATGGTGGGGTCCGTATGGCACAGAACATAAGGATTGCCATGGTAATTAGTCATTATTTGGACTAGCAGAGTAACCGCTATCAAAGACTCTTAACTCACTCATATCCTAATGTACCCGACGTGTATTTTCTTTGTTTCTGCCCTTTATCTAAAGTACTTTTTCTATGAAAATACTGTTTATATTTATCATTTGCCCAACACATTAATCTATAAAGGAAAATTAATAGAACATTTTTAGGAAAGTTTGCTTCTGAATTTTTTGAGGATTACATATTTTTTGTTACAAAGCAACATCTATATAACATCTCTAAATCAGTTAATGAGTTAAAGGAAAACAACCAAAATAAGAAAGAGTAACACCTCCATAACAAAACATATATATATATATCTATAGTTGATCTACAAAGAACACAAAAAAGATTATTTACCTGCAGCTTTTGTTCTCCGAGATGTTTACTATGCATATATTCACAATCTGGATCTTATTTCTGAAAGTCAGATTTTTTTAATTCTCAAACAGCCATCAGGTGTGCCCAAGCATGCCCACCACTGCCCAGAAAAGAGCGTTGCTAGCTCCAGCTCAGAAATACTGTGCTGAGGAGGGCTGCGATGTGAATAAATACACTGTGAAGAGGACTGGTCATAGGTATGAAACTGTTGTTCCTCCTCTGACCACCTGTATATGTCTAGGAGTGTTCCCCAATTGCTGAGAAGCTGAGGAAGGGCAATGCCATTGCATTTGGTCAAAATACAGCAGAAGCTCCAAGTAAAAGATGCTCCGTGTCGCAATAAACTGGATATGGAGATGGATGAGCCTGACATTCCCAGGCAGTTCCCTAACAAATCTCACAAGATCAGAGTTGAAGACTACAAAAGTCCTCTTTTGAGTTAGAAGGATGGAAATCTTACTATCTTATTCCAGCAGAAGGAAAGGCTCAGCATCTTCATTCACAGCAAGACACCCGAATAAGAAAGTGGGGTAGGTACATAAAGTGTGACAGACACCAGATAAAGCACTCTGGTCCTCTTACCTATGAAGAGGGTCCTTTTTTTCTTCTTAATGAAAATATAACAGCAAAAATTCCTCTGAGATTAATACTGTGCTACATGCACATGTGGAAGACTGTTTGGTTTCAGAGCTCCCTCTCACCCTCCTGCACTGCACAGGAAATGGGGCAGACACACAGGGTTGTAGGAGAAGTTTGCAAGAAACCCTCAAGTCAGCACCAATGATGAACATGGCAGGCTCTTAGAGGAGCACAAGGACTATCCTTGGAGGCTTTGAAGTCTGGAGATGAGCAGAACAGTATTTGATGCTTAGTAATTATGCTAAGTGGCCAGGTGGGAGCCAGATGCTAAACAATAGCTTCAGATGTGAAGGCACTGGTGCCCCAGTGGTCTGCCTAGACCTGTGTGTCGACATCAAATACATTCAAACATTAAAAAAAAAATTAAGATCTGATCCTGAGAGCGCGCTAGTGAACAGCAGAGTATGTTATACTGGTTGCCATATTGGCTTGTCTAGAACATTTGGATAAAATTTGTACAATTGTATATTTTATGTTGGATTATCATTTTGTACAGTTTCCACATGTTCTTTCATCAGGAAAAATAATGCATGATCAAATGTTAAGTCCTATTTTTAAACTGCCTTTATTCAATTGAACTGAAAATATTAGTTTATCTTGTGCTATTCTGTCAAGCAATATTATACTGATTAAGTTTTTAAACTATTATTGATGCAGATGGAGTATACGTAACCCGTGTTTATACTCCATTTCATGTGCTTACATCTTGAATCTTGACAAACTCCAAATTTTTGACCATACCCTTGTAAAGGATCAGAATGTCATAACCCCTTTAGTCAATATTTTGAAAGGCTAATTTGAGTGAGTAATTACATTCCAGTTCAGAAGAATATTAAAATAACTAGTTTATGTGAATACATCCATCCTAATGGAAATACAGATTCCAGAAGAGTTGGAAGAATTAGCTTAATATCACTGCTGTAAAAAATTCAATGACTTGAGCTTTTAGGCAGGGCTGTGCAGGCAGACTGAAAACATTTTGGCTCGCTTGGGTTTGCATCCACTGTATCTGCTTCCAATCTCAAATTCCAATAAATGAACAACAAAGAAATCAAAAGGAAACTGCGTGGCTCGCCAGCTTGAACCTTGCTTGCAGAGAAACCAGACAAAACCACACAGTGTGAGGAAACAAACATAAAAACACAGTGTAATATGTTTTCTATTTTTTCTGCCAAAAAACATCAATTGGTCCAGATCCACACAAAATCTGCCTTCTTCTGCTTAAATTTACCCCACACTCATTGAAGGACTGGTGAGATTCAGCGAACTTTAAAGTAAACAAGGCCAAGTTCTGGTGTAACCTTCATTTTGTTTCATTGTAAAAATACCACACGCAGCCATCTCTCAGAATTAAAGAGACTAATTCCTAGACAATTAAAACAAACCCTTCTGCTCATGTTCAGCTTACTTTTTCTCTACATAATGCCTGCTACTTCCATGCATAGTTGGGAAATTAGAAGATGCTATCCAAACTAGTAGCCTGAACAATATTAATAGTACAGCAGTACAAGCATGCATGTAACAATGAAATCCTCAAAGAATTACATTTTAAGACTGCTTCTAAGCTGGCAGCATCCATGCTGCAGGAATAAACCTGATGGTTATGAAAATGTATGGGCTATAAACTGACTGCAACTTGCTGCTAAGGACTGTATCCCTGGTGTTGAGCACATACTCCACTCTGAACTAGAAGAGCATTTTTCTACAAAAGCGTTGTGGAAAAATTATATTCCTTCTAAACATATTGGTTTGATGAATTACCAGGTTTAGGCAACAAGACTTCCAATCTAGAACATTTTCTATCAAATCCAGGCCTTCATTCATGGACAGCTTCTTTGTAAAGACCTCTATATATACCTGTGTAGATACTGCTTCCACCACCTGAGCTAGCTACCACAGTGAGTAAACCACCAAGAAATTATAAAAAGCCACCTCTACCTGACTGATTCTCTCCTGACATCACAACCTGCAACCTGGAGATGTCATTATTCAGAAAGAAGAGTGCACTTACGTATGTACAACTGTACAGCCACATACATGGCTTCTGGTTGTTGGCTTGATCTTGAGGTAAGAGGAGAGCTGGCAACTAACGTGAAGATATAATGTGGCAGTATGAGGGGCTTTTTTGAGCATCTCATGTTCACTTATTGTTAATTTAAATTCTTAGGCTTTCACACAGACAGAAAAGAGAAATTCTTAGTGACGAGCACTGTCCCATTCAAAGTTAAATACTGTTACAGATGGGAACAGAAGGACTTATTGCTGCAGGACAATGATCTTACAATGCACATCTGGAGCATGTCGTCTACACCCAGACTGGCAGTGGAGACTGCACGCATCAGATGCCATTAGTCAGAAAATGTGTTAGCACAAAGAAATTATGATAAGTGCACAACACGGTCAGATGTAAGGAAAAGCACCATTTGTAGATTTGTTAGTCAATTAGGCTTTATTTCAAGTGATTCCCCCAAGGCTTCTTGAGGTAGGAACATTTGTTTTCCTTCATTTCACCTAGGCTTGCTATAATTCAGTGACTGTAGACTTCAATATAGTCTCAATATTTTTATTTTCAGAACTGTCACTCAAAGCATCACCTATGCTTTGACCTCTCTCCTGAGCCTTACTAAACAACCACATATCATCCAATCACAGATACAACAAAAATGCAGAAAAATAGTACTGCACAAAACCATTCACCAGAACAGTACTGTGACTGTTCTCAACCTCTCATTAATATTATGAATTAAATTAAGAATTCTGGTTAACAAATAGCACTGGTCAAGACAGATTGCTCACAATACCTATAGAAGTTCCACCTTTAGGAATTATGTAACCTTTTTTTTCATTTCTTACTCTAAAATTGACTTTTGGGGTTTCCAATACTTGAAAAGACACACTTCAGCAAACAAATCTTAGTATACAGAAATAAAAGGCATTTGTGCAAACCCCAATGATTTCTAGTCTGTAATGTTTACCTACCATTAAAAATACTTTGTTCTCCAATCAGAGGGTATGTTGAATGCAACAGTGCCACACTGCGATTATCAAATATATTAGGCAACTAACAGAATAGGTCATAGGCTGAAATTGGTCAGCATCACCTGATTAAACTGTTATAAAATAGGAAATAAATTAATAGAAATCTAAGTCAATTCGTTAAGTGAAAGAAGATGGAGAAATCTGAATATTTTGCTTGTAATGAATAATCTGAGTAACAATGCTCTGCAATTTCAGTAAAAGTACTGCAGATATTTCAAAGTTACATATTTACTAGAAAGATTTTCAAAAATCTTTTTAAAAAAGTAAAATGTGCACTGAACTTTTCTGACATTTACAAAAGTAATTAATTAATATGATTAAGCAAATTAGACTGAGCCAAAGTCTGACTGATTGTAAAGCATGCTGCAAGAGCCACCTGTTTGCTAGAAAGATTAGATACTACGGTGCTGGCAGCTAGAAAAAAACAGAATTATGAAAGATAAGATAGAGAAACATCTATATATACACTGATCTTTGAGATCTGTCCTGTCTAACATGCATTACTGGATTATCTCAGTTTTACCTAATAAAAGAGTTGTCCGTAAGATATTTTTGCTTGGAAAAAAGCCCTACAGATTAAGCTGAAACAAACTCACTGCTAGCTAGGTCCATAAGGATATTTATGAATCTGATTTCTCAACTCCTCTGTGGATCTAGCTAGCCACTTCCAAGGTCCAGAAAAATCCTCAGCACTAGTCATCGTCTCTCTAGATTTGTTTTCTTCCACATTGACAGCAGCAGTGCAAGTTTCTGCTTCATAGGTACAGTATCTTTTCCCGAGTGAACATTTAGCATTTAAGAATCAAACTTCTGGTTAGCAGTAATTGCTACGAGATGCTGTAAAATGTACAATTATAGGATATTCATCCCTGGTCACCTTTTACAACTTTAAATAAAACTTGAAAAGAGAGCAGAGAGATGCTTTCCTGTTATCTTATTAAGTTTTTATAATTTGTATTAACATGAAGCCCCAAATGTGTACCTTATAGTGTCCCACACTATGTACACGTGAAACAAATCCATCACCTCTGCCCTTAGGAGCCTCCAATGAAAGTATAAGGGGAGAGGCAACACACCCAGCGTTAAAGGACTTGGAGGAGAGTAGCAGTGGCAGTACAGCACACAGCAAAGACCAGCTACTAAAGGGCTAACTCAGGCTAGTACTTGATGAGTACTTGATTGACTAATGCTTGATAGTACTTGATTTTGAGGTCCATACTGATCCCTTTACTGTCCTGGCTACAGAGCTGTCCGTATGGAAATGAGATAAAGTGAGCTTCACTACAAGACCATCAGCACACCTCCGTATTTGAGTGCAGAGCTCTTCTCCAGGCTTTACGGAAGGCACATTGAGCTTGTCTTCACAGTTAAACATAAGCAAACTTCAGAGAAGCCACTTGATATTCAAGACAGGAAGGGGATGAGGACTGGAGCAGGAATGTAGACTTTTGTGTTTATAATGAAGACACCGTAGCTCCTCTGCGCTGGTAAATGGGATTGTCCTGTACCAGCACAGGATCAAAGGTCTTGGAGTCTGGAGAGGAGGCAGGGGAGGCAAGGGAATAATTTTCCAAAAGACAAGCCAAAGGAGCAGAAAAAGATGTGGAAGAGCAAAATCACAGAAGGCCTGAGGAACAAGATTTTGAGAACTGTTTATGGTGTGGAAGGTAGTGAACAGGCTAGGGGAGAATGGCCATCAGCTCCTTGCAGTTGTATCAATCACATTAACCTTTTCATGGGAACGATGTCTTAGTGTTCACTCTATGCCCAAGAGATTTAGCTGAGGTTAGCACGGTGCCTCATATATTATGTTACCATCTCTAAAATAACACACTGGAACCTGGGTAATAACAAACTTTGCAAATCACAATTCCTGCAGACAGAAAATGCTAACAAATGGACATCTCTGCGAAAAGAAAATGCTGGATAAAGAAATTATCAGAGCTGACTGCTAGGTATGCTCAGTTAGGAGCATGTACGTGGACTTTTCTAGAAACAGCTTTAGTCACACTCAGCCCTGTTGCTTGTACTGTAGTTCTGCCATACAGATTAACTAAACACAATATTAAAGATGCAAAAAACTGTGATTTGAAAGTTCTGCCATAAACAGTCCCTGAAAAAGAAGCAAACAGAGCACACATTGTCTATGCCATTTGTGAGCCAGTGGATCTAATGGTTCACTTACTTTACAACCTGCTTTGGAATAATTTGGCACATCTCTAATTTTAACAAGCTTCAGTGGGATTAGATAAAATGCAGACTTTGTTTACATCAATTAACACTCAAAGAAGTACAAAAGAACTTGTTAACTGCATTTATGAACAAAAAGTAGCAAAGTGAGAGTTTGTCCAAACGAAGTTACTGTACGACTTGCTCAGATTGGCACAGTTGTCTCTAAAAGACTAAAAACAAAGATTCAACAACTGAACTGCATTTTCAAAGAAGCAGATGTGTATTTTTAATTACATCGGCAGATATAATCTACATTTGCAATAAGTGCATTATCAGTTTTGCATACATCAAATTCACAAAAATAACTGCTTTTCTCCACATGTCATGTACACATTCACTGAGTTAAGCGGAAAACCGAAAATATTGCAGCCGAGTTGACAAATATGTTGGCCGTTGCTATATTATTATTCCTATTTCCAATTATTTTACCTTGACTGATTATAAGCACATTCTTCTCTACTTGCTACAGAGCTGGAAAAAAACGTGGATGACTTTAAACCCAGCACTAACTATCTTCAGAGATAACGAATGGACACATCACATTCTCTTCATAAAAGGTTTGCAAATAGTAAGGGAATTAATAAAGATACAGAGCAGGAAGAAAAAAGCAAGTAGAAGTAAGACAAGGGAAAAGTGCATTATGGAATATACTGTAGTATATAATAAATGTCGACTATATCTCCGAAAGATTCAGTCTTTTTGGTGATAAAAATTTTGCCCCTTGTATCACATCATTTCCATAGATCTGTATGTGTTCAAATCTCTAGGTAACATAAGAGACACCTCCAGAAGTTGCTGGGTTTTTAAATCCCTCAGAATGAGCCACTTTCTGATCCCTGCTCAGGTGGGGAGCCACATGCTGCAATCTTTTCCCTCTCTTTCCCCATTATTAGCCAAGGGATTCATAAAAAAATGTTGGCACCATATCACAATGTTCTTAGTTACATTTTGTGTGTAGCCAAGAGGCCTGGAGACTACATAAACACATTTTAGTTACTCTAATAGCATGACATTTTAATTTGAAGTGACACCTCAAAACAACAGGATTGAGCTGCCACACACGCTGTCACTGGTGAGAGCACCAGTTGGTCAATACTGCATTTCCTAGTCTTGCGATACTGCAACTTCTCCCTCCTGATATAACAAAATTAATTCTTACAAGCTGATAACAAGACTATTACTATACTAACAATGGTAAAAGGTGGCTCTGCTGGAACAGCCTGGCGTACTCGAGCATTGTGGATCAAAGGTCTATTGAACGGCAACAACAAACAGGATCAATTTCTTCAACTGTTTCTGCGTTTCTAAACTTGCAACAGCACACCTTAGAGCGTGACTTAACAAAGCTCAGACAAACGGTGCCATGGGACAGCCAGCCCTGCTGTAGCCCTGGGACCCAACAGAGAGATCTTGTGAGCGGGGAGCCCAGCCGCTGGCTGGAGACACCTTCATGCTTTGGCGTTCGAGTACAGTCACGACAGATATCGCTCCTTTAGCCACAGCTAAAATGAAGAGGCAGGAACAGAGAGAAACGTACTGTTGACTATACAGATTGACTAATCCGTACAAATCTCAGTGATCTCTCACCCTGAACTCAGGATATGCCCCCTCTGCCTGCTTAACTCCACCGTGCTGCCATTTCAAAAGCTGTGCTGATTAACTGCAACAGTTGTGCCAATGGAGAAGCAAGAAAACAGTCTTTAACCAACGGGGTCACAGTAGCTGTATTGCAAACATCGTTCCTTAAGGTAGGGATATTAAGTGGAAAAAAAAATTATTTTTAAGGAAATAGAACAAAGAGAATTTCTAGAGCAAGAGGAATGATACGACATCAAATATAGCTCAGACACAACTGACTTTTTTTTCATAAAGAGTAAGGAGTGAGAACTTAGGAAAAGTAACAGGAAGGGAAATGTTCCTCTGAAATGAAGAAAACCATGTTATGATAAGAATCAAGTGGAAAAAAAAAATTAAGCATAGTTATGGTATGACTGGTATCAGGTTTTAAAGGAAGTGTCATGAATATCACATAGACCAACAAACACGTTGGGACCTGGAGTCTCCTTTCTAGTAAGTAACCACCTAATAAGTGGAGTTACTGAAACCATGACAGCCCAAGAAAACAGCCATGCACACACTTAATATTCAAGAGACTGAGTTCACAGAGGCTACTTGATAAAGCCCATAAGTATTAGTATAGATATCTAGATGTATCAGAGGAACCAAAATGCTCTCTAAACAAGACTGACTGTGAATGCAGAATATCACAGTAGATATAGATAAATTCCTGATAGGTATCTAAACCCTGGACAATCTAATAGCAGCTTATCATTGATTGCATGCTACACAAAAATTTAGGGTTTTTTTTTTTTCACTAGCAAACACCTCAAATTCCATGAAAAGGAGAAAAAGTTCCCTAGATAGAGATATTAAATATTTATCAGCCTTATGTCTGCTCAGTCACCACTCCTCTAAAAAAGTCCATTAATTAAATACTTTAGAAACGATTAAAACACTTCTTTAGAACTTATTGGCACCTGTTAATTCACTGACCCTACAAGGCTATGGCAGTAAATGTCTTGTTTGATTGCTTCTGTTACCAATAAGTCAGCAGCTTAAAGACAAAGGAGACATGATGCAGCTTCATGTACCACAACATTGCCTTAAAACACAAAAGCCTGTATCTAGAGGCAGAGTAACAGAACATTTATGTAGACAGGGCAGCACAAATAATCTATTTAACCTAATCTTTTAATTACAGGAAACATCTCGTAGCAAGACATACAAGAGCAATGAAATGACCCAGAGCTAGAAATCAAGATGATATATTTGTGCATGTGAAAGTAACACCAGCAGAATTCATAAAAGAAAACCTCCTTGGGCATTATTATCTTTCCATCAGGATATACTGTCATCACACAGAGAACAGAAGAAAAAAATTACTTAAAATATGTTATTAAAATACAACAATGTAAAATAGAAGGTAAAGGAAAAGAAAACAAGAGCAGAGAAAGGTAAAATTAGAGGGGAAAAAACACAGGTGAAAAGAAATCTCTATTTGAATAAAAAAAGGAGCATCTTAGGAGGGGGGGGAGGAACGAAATAAGGAACAGACCCTAATAACTTGACATAGCACAGCACCTACTCTACAGAAGCTGCAATGATTTTGGTGTAATTATTTACTCAGTAATGCACTATTCGGCAGAGAGGGGTGTTCAAATCTGGCCCTGCTTGGGCAGTATGCAAATCTTCTCCCACTCCTCTGCAAGCTTTTAAGGATAGCTGGCAGAGAGTCCCCTGAAGAGTCCTGGCAATGCCACACTCTGCGGTGGGAAACGAGCATCTTGCAAACAACCCCTGAGATCCTCCTACCCCCTCAAATCTGCGCAAGTGGAGAAGTGTTGCCTGGAAGGGGGAGCGAGACAGAGAGTGTGTGCAGGAGAGAGAGCGAAAATAATACTAGTAATTATAAAAGAGTCCTGAAATACCAGGAGATGGAGATAATAATTGATCCTTAAAAAAATAATAAATTGCACACTCTTCGCTATATATAATGTTTTCTCCTTTCCCATTTGTGATATTCTGACCCTTTGTTTGGATCCTTTACCTTCCTACATCTAAGTTATTACCGAATATTTGAAGAAATTGGCTTCCTTTCCTTTGATCTTCTACTATTGGATTACATTCTTCCTACTCTCTGTACACAGTTCTTCACTCCCACATTTATTTTCCCCATTTCTTTGTTTACATTTAATTTTACCATATTTCTTCACACTTTTCTACATGGGTAAAGTCTATATTATGTTCCAACACACATTACTCTGTTATTTCTTACTTTGCACTTTTTAACTGATTGTGTAGAATATTTGTTGCCAGAACAACAATGAAAAAAAACGAAGAAAAATTTATACAATGGTGAAAACATGTTCTTTTTCACTCCAACTGCAGCCTTAGCTGAATTGTGCTGCCATTGTTTTCCAACTGAACTTGCATTTCCAAACTTGGGAATTCCCATCAGTCTGATTGACAGAATTTTCCTGGTTTTTTTCAGAAGGTGTGCATTTTTCAAATGCCAGTAACATACCACTACAAAATCTCCCAGGAGTAACAGCTTGGTTTGAGGGACTCTTATTCAAAAGCCTTAGTTCCAAAAAAGACATTTGAAACAGAAGAATCAAAACTGATTATTTACATTCTATAAATCAAAACAAAACTATAACCAATGCATTTGAAAATATTGCTATAAATATTTTCTACAGGCTGATAAATTGCTGGACATCCTTTCTTGAGCACTGGTTGGCAATTTGTGAGCACTAAACAAAATGTTTATTTAATTTTAGATTGTGAATATAATTATTAAAAGTGTGATTCCAAATCGTTAAAAAAAAAATAACATAGGAAATCAAAGAAAGTGTGGGGGGGGCATATTTCAGCTACACTGCAGTGGTTTTACACCCCTGCCTATGAAAGGGGTGAGAGGGGCACTTGCCCCAAGGTGTAACTGGCTGACTCTGCCCAGAAGGACGGCAGAGCAGCCCAAGGCAGATGACAAAGCTCAAGGCACAGCCAATGTCCACTATGCCCTTTTGGGGCTAAGAAGCTACAAAGCTCAGGAAATCTCTCTCAACAATCCTGACTCCATCCTCGAAAATATTTTTACATCTCTGCCATTTTAATATATATTTCTCCCACTTTTCTCAGCATATTCAGAAGACATCTGTGTCTTGCTTGAAAAGATAGGAATTATTTTCTGGTTAAAGTGCATTTTTTCTTTATGCACCATGACCTTTCTTTCTCCTAAAATAAAAGCCAAGGATATTATAAGTCATGAAGAGCCATAAGACATTATTCTAAGAATGGAGGAAGAATTCTTCTCTCCAACTCCCACATTCGCACCTGAGAGTTTCCTTTTGTAACCTCTCAAACATGTGGCTTGGGCTGTGTTAGCCGAGGAACACCTTGCACAGACTCTGCCCTATCATCTCATAAACACCAGAGAGAAACATAAGCATAGTGCTATGCTGCACAAATGTGTAAGATCTAGCCCTGGGGTAAATCAGGAGAATTTCAGTGAAGTTGGTGTATTAGCATCAATGGAGGTAGATCTTGTTACTGTCAGTCAAAATCTAACTTGTACAATCTATAGCAGGTAGCCCTGTACCATGAGAAAATATGGATGGGCTGTGAAGAGACTTTGCTACCATAACTAAAAAGAGGAGCAAAAAAACCCAGTCAATCCATCATACATTGATTTAGTTACTGCAGGGTGGCTTATTGAAATGGAGAGACACTTGTTATTTCAATCTCTTGCTCCATGACACCTGCTTTGTTCTCTGCTTTTAACTTTACCAAACATGAATGATGTTTCTAAATTAATTCAAGAGATCTCCGTACAGCCCATGATTAAAAACTATTCAATTTTCATTGTTTTTCAGTAATAGTAGTGGTCAAAACACAAGTTTGCTTAGTCTGTCTGAGAGTTGGGTGTTTGGTGGTAACAGGTTACTTCAACAGTTCAGATTAAAAGCCTGTCATTCACTTAACTATGCAGTATCAATGCAATTCATCTCAGTCCATAACAGATGACATGTTCAATAGAATATGTAAAGTATGCCTCCACCTAGTGATGACTATGTACAAATAATAGAAAATAATAATAAATCTATTACTTAAGAGAGTCTTAGTAGTTGGTTCTCATTTTCATAAATTAACACATGCTCTCATACAAATATTCACTTATACAAATGCATACTGGAAAATCAGTCTAAAGCTCAATCTGCAAAAGTTCACCTGTAAACTCTGACTTGGAGGGGGGAAGTTAAACACATTCGAGGTTTCAAGTACGTTAAAATTTTAAACAATAATGTATTTGTTGCAATCATGATCAGAAAAACAAGGGGAAGCTGACAAGTGCTGTGGGTTTTAAGTGTTAAAATGGTCTCATAATTTAAGTTAGATAGTCTATTTTTAAATGAAATGGTAAGCAAACCACATCTCCTCTTTGCAACTCTGTTTGCCAAAGAAAACATTTGCTAAGCTTCTTGGATCACCCTGTTTTAAAGATGCAATTACATGTAATTCCTAGGAATTTATTCACCCCAAATTGGAAAAAAAGGCAGTGAAAAGAAAAATGAAAAAGCAAAAAAAAAAAAAAGCCCAAACCAACACACCGGAATTCAAGAAATCCAGCCCCTAAACTCAAACTCAAGTTTTAACAACTCTCATAATCCATTTAAAATTACTGTATAAATGCGATCAATTGGAGGTGCATCCTCAAAATCAATAAACTTGAGGAGGAGGTTTGAAAAGCCAGGGTCCCTTGTGGAAAATGTTCTGGGTTTTCCTTTCATTTGTACCATCTGGGAACTACCTTAAATGTCTTCTCAGGCTGGCTACGCTTGTATTACCATTTCAAAAAGCCTCCCCCCCCCCCGCCCCCATTAGTGGTCCATGAATCAGTTTAAGAACGACTACTCTGCTGAAAAGCGAGAGGTATGTTATCTAAAAGAGAGGGCAGCTCACTATTTGCATTTCTCCCCTTGCATTCTAATTGCCTGCCATTGTCCATTTAACACCTTGAAACATCTAAACCCATCCTCTCCTCAAAGAATGTCAGCGGTAGAAATCTCTCCTACACAAAATGTGAATCCCTACCATATCGTCTGGCATCCCTTTGCACACAAATGCGAGGTGCTGCCTTTCAGAGAGAGGACAGCCAAGGCTCGCCGTGCCCAGCCAACTTTAAATATCTGCCTCACTCATTAAAGAGAAACACAAAAATGGAGTAAAGTGTCTTAGCCAAGATTTTAAAAAATGTAGTGGCTGAATACAGAAATACCAGCACCAAACATGTAAACAAGTCAGATTTGATTATCTCTGAGTGAGTTCATTTAGGATTCATTTTTCTCTTTGTGTTTTTTTTTAAGTTTGATAAATTAAGGGAACGTGCGCAATATTTGGGCACATATCAAGACAATCTTTTTTTAATATTAACTTACATTAAGAAGGCTGCAAAAATTATAATGCTTTTAAATTAATTTGGCTGTTTTCACTCTGGAGAGTCACAAACCTTAAAGTACTAAAGAATCAGGAAAGCCAGGCTCTTTTCGCATTTCTGCACTTCCTTTCAGCTCCTGATTTCCAGGACTACGAAAATATTATTTTCCCCGTTTTAGGAGTACACAAAACACAGCACCAAAGGCCTCACATCAGAGGGCTTTATCAGGTTCACCAAACTGGATATCTGTAGCAATAATTCTCATTACATGCTTTATCTTGAACGAGCCCGTCCTTATGAAGCTATTTACCCTTTCCTTATCAGCTCCGCTGATCAGCAGATAATCACCATCTTAAAACATAAAACTACCACCACATGCATAATTTAGAGAATACAGGTTTACAGCAGCACTAGTCCTTCCTAAAAGCAGAAATTACTTCATTTAGCAACCAGCTAAAATACATGTTAATAGTATGAACCGTTCAGCCTGGCATCAGTTTTTTTTTTTCTTTAAAAATAATGCTTCAAAAAATGCTCCCTGTGGTGATGGCGGGTATAAGTGACCTGCACCCTGTCCTCTGCAGAGTTCGTAGTCCCTGAGGAAAGGCACAGCCCCCGTGGCACTGGCCACAGCCCCGACAGCCCTGGCCCGCAACGCTGCCCGCGCCGGCTCGTGCGCTGCCCACGAGATGGCAGCAATATGTTTATGAATAATGCAGCAAGAGGCTGCAGCCCACTGCCATTTCACATCCGAGCCGCAAAACGCGACTCTCACTTCTTCAGCTGTACAAAAAAAAAGGGGGGAAAAAAAGAAAAAAAAAAAAAAAAAAAAAGAACCAACACAACCCTCCGTGAATTCAGCTGAAAAACGATGGAAAAATAAGCAGCTCTGCTGTCGTGCTTTGCTTATGGGTGAACTACCCAGACTGCTTTTTGGTCAGATTCGGTGTTATCCAAGGCAAAAGGTGCTTCTTGTGCACTCGCATATTTGTCCAGGCCCTTATGCTCAGCCGTGCTTCTGTCCCTGACGAAATTATTTCACACACACATTAAGCATTAACTGCTGTTATGTTTTATTTTTGCAATGCAGAAAATGCCTGTGGCTTGAAATAAATATTTTCTTTTCTGATGGACAAATAACATCTGCACTTCTGAAAGCTGCAGCGTAGCTGTCAAAAGCTAAGTGATTCATATAATTTCTTAAGAAGCACATGTGTATGAGCATACACAGACACTCATACCTATCACAGTCACTCACATATCAGCACTTACATCTGTCAAAAGATGGGCTCTTAAAAAAGTGCAGTGAGCTATTATAATAATAATTTTTAGCAAACAGACATCTATGTACACATAATGTCACATTTGGAGAATACAGGTGGTAGGGTTTTTAAATCAGGCTGATCTTCACAAAAAACCTAGGTTCGCTTTTCAACTTGATTTTGGAGTTCTCTGAGTTTTAACAAGACCCCCAAGCTCCAGCGTGTTACAGGAGCTTATTGCCCTGATGTTTCATGGCCTGACACGAGTACCACAGCAGAGGTGATCTGCAGCACTGCAGGCAGCATCACCACGGCACCATGCCCATAGCAGCTCAAGTTGTTTCAAGATCTCTGTGAGTTGTTGAAGTTACACGACTCAAGTGATTTTTTTCCAACACAGTGAAATTTTCATGAAATTTTTCATAGGACTATAATGGGGAAAAAAGGAACTGTCTAGCTAAGATGGTATTTAGCTGCAAATCAGCCAAAGTTTTGTTGAGAATTTTGAATCTTCCTTCAAGCAGCCAGGTACAACAAAATGTTGTTTATCAGGAATGGACTTCAGTATTCCTGAAAAGTAATAACTTTTTTCACATTATCAGTAAAATTGTGACTAGGATTTAAAATTATTTTTAATAAGAAGAAATAAACTACTGTCCTGATTTTGTTGTCACAAAACACAGAAGGCCTTTGCTGACACCACCGAGGGTTTGGTGTTACCCCAAAGCAGATCCAGGAACCACAGGAAGTGAGAGAAGTATATCAGCTATAACTTTGTAACAGCTCTACCTTAACTACTCAGCTTGTCAGATTTATGAATAAAGTTGCTTTCCTTGAAATGCTTGAAACTCTATTATAGATGTTGAATGTATAGAGAGGTTCTTTGAAATTCTATTATAGAGGTTGAAGACACCATTTTCCAAAGCCTTTAAATACACACCATGGACAAAGTTAAGTGTCTTCCTGCTGATATCTTGTTTATTTTCAAACTGTATGTAGTTTGAAACATAAAGTAAAAACATTTTGGTACATATTATAAAAAAGTTTTCTCATTTTCTTTAAGGTGTCGCTGGTCTTATACGTATGAAATCCAAGGTCGTACAGTTTGCATGTTCCTGTCATTAGGTGTAAAGCTTTGCTGTCACTGTATCACAGGGGAAACAGGCTTTATTTATGACTTTATATTCCTTAAAACATGAATCACATCAAACATTTGTCCATGTTTACAAAGCAACCTTAATTTCATTTCACTCTCAATATCCTCTTTTTGGGCTAATGTGAGTAACAACAAAACTAAGAGTGAAACACTGGTGAGAGAAGGCAAATGCTCACTAACCCAGGATGGTTAAAGCCTGACCATTGCTCACCTGGCACTTCTGAAACAAGGGGGAAACAGCAAATCCCATAGTTTATACAAGTGCCCCAGTTACCAGGCTCTTGCTTATTCTGGATTACATGAAGATCTTTTTCTTTCTCAGATAGTGCTTCTACCTATTGTGCTTTTTAATAATCAAGAACACCTCCTTGGGTCTCAGGAGCAGCTACCGTCAACACAGCTGAAGTGATTACAATTAAATCTGCCCCTTTCATACACAAAAAGCCAATAACAATAGTAATAATACATTTACCAAGCATCTCTAAATCTCTCTCCTCTTTATCACCTTAAAAAGTCACTTTAAATTCTTTAGAAGGCAAAGTGACTTGCCAATTGTATAAAGTTTAGAATGTGTATTGTGTGCAATTTTCTATTTTCTGCAAAACTTTCCCCACAATCAAGGATATTTTTCTTCTTACACTATGTACTCTGTTACTGTTCTTTTTTTATCAACAATAAAAATTTGGCAGGCAGACATGCAATGAAAACACAGGTCTACTGCCATTACTTGCATAAGATCCTGCCTGGTTTCGCACACTAAGAGCACTACTGTAACAGCAGATTCCAAAAGCAAAGGTCGTGATCTGAAATGCTAGATACCGCAGAAAATTTGGGGACTCAAGTAAGACAATTTCTTGTGCTTTTTAAAAACTAATTATAAGTTTATTATTTAAAGAACCTCTTGCTGACACCATCTAATAACTCTGTGATGTGGCTAAGTCTTTTAATTAGGCAATAATATATTCAGGTCCCTGGGATAGAAATTAAACCGCAATCACAGCAGTAACCTCCAGAAGTGGGCAAAATGCTGTACAGATGTTTTAAAATCACAACAGGTCCATCTAATACACATCTAATTCAAAGCCAGCAAAGGTTACTGTGTGTCTCGTAGGAGCTGCAGGCAAGAGCGCTCTCAGGCTCAGGAAACAGCACTTTCTCCAGGGCAGGTCTGAGATGGGGGACATGCTGGTAAGGACCACTGTGTCCAGCTGAGTGCAAGGTGGATTTTTTAGACTTGCCTCCTCTATACAGCATTTATTTTTAAAAACATGCAAAGAAATCCAAATACCAATCCCAACCCAAGCCCCTCCACTTTGCACTCTCAGTGCTTCCTCTAGAGAGATCACAGAAAAGAAAATGATCCTTCCCATGGCAAAAAGCGGTGACTTAAAACATTCCTGGGATGCATCCAGATACTATACTGATCCCACAGTATGTAGAACAAAATAGCTTATCATTCAGATTATACTCTCAGACAAAGCTGGATAGCTTCAAGGACAAGGGAGTTACCCTAGATCAGCACCATAAATGTTATTATATATGAAACAGCTGCAAGATAAATTCTTTCATATTACACATAGGTATAGTTGTGCTTTCAGCTGTCTCACTGTTGAAATACTGTACATCTTACACAGATTTCTCTATTTGTAAAATACACTTACAATTCTTATTTGTGTATGAATGAGTAACCCCTTACAGCTGCAGTGTACTGAAACATAAACCAATATCACACCAGATCTGTGTCAAGAGCCAGGGCATCGAACTCCAGAAATCCTTCATATGAAACCTTCCTAAAAAATGAACTTGGTAAACAGGGAAAAAAATATTACTAAAGAAACTAAAAAATGTCTGTTAGTTAAATGAATAGTGCTATTAAGAGAACAAAGCAGCTTCACCAATTCGTAAGTATGATGTTTGTGACCTTTCTTTGCACTCTTCAACTCTCTCCTATTTTTCCTTTCTTTTTTGAATCATCTGAGAGAAATCTTCCAAAACCTCTTCAAGGAAATAGTCTACAGCCACAAGACTTTGTGCTAATGAAGTTCCAGAATTATGAAGCCAGAGGTCAATAGCACGTCTTCCACAACGTCTGGGCTGAATTTGAAATTAAAAGGGCTGCTTAACTTAGAGTAGAGGATGAGTAAAGCAGGGGAAAGAATAAATTCCAGTTGAAAAGTTTACTAGACACAGAAATCACTGAATATTGAGAAAATCTGTAATCTAACCTAGTTACTGGTGCCTCAGCAGCCATATTAGTACTGACTGAGAAGCAGCCCATCACATTATTTTATTTTTGATAACCTGCATCAAAATGCACCTACCAGATATCAAACTAAGTGAAATAAAGGAAAGAGGAGAATGACAGAGTGACATAGGTGCTGTTTCTGTTCCAGTTGCTGACTGACAACACTGCCATCCCTTAACATGGTTTTATTTAGTTATTACAACCATCTCTCTGTAAATGACACTTAGGATTATTTAAGATTATGTTGTAATCCTTTTAATCCTCAGTGCTTTAAATTTCAGGCTAAACACCAAAGAGCAAACTAGCACTTAGCAGAAATATTTAAAGCATGTGATTTGAACATAAATCTTCTTTTATTCACCACTCCTCTGATGAAGACCTAGTGTATCGCGTCATTCAGCCAACGAGAACAAACAGCACAGTATCTCACTGCAAACTGCTACATTCATCATGTGAAGCTGTTTCTAACCAGTTCTTTTCCTTGGTGCTAACTATATCATCAATAAAATAAATGAAGGAAAATCAGAAGGTTAGATTTTATAAGATGTGCGTATTTTCAGTTACTATTAAGAAAATTTGAGGAAAAACCCACGTAACATGTTCATCAAGAACAGAAATAGATTGTATGCACAAATTGGATAGTGTGAGAGACAGATCAGACTTATCCTGTTAAACAGAGTAGCTCAATTAAAATGAGTGGAGTAACACTGCTGAAAACCTCATGATCAAGACCAGAAACCCAAATCTTCCTGCCTGAATATCATTTACTTACTATTTCCTCTTTTTTTTTTTTCCCCCCTGCATCGATCATGTTTCCAATTAGTTTTCTTTATGATACTCCTATACTCCATCTTCTTGTTACCATCCATTAATTGTTGTATGCTTAGATTTTAAAATTCAAGATTTCCTTCTTTTTCTTCAAACCAAAATCTCAATAGTCATTTTCTATTTCTAATCTATAATTCACGTACTCAAATTGAGCACCCGGGCTAAATCAAACTCAAAATTCTGCATCTACCTCTAGTACAACACATCAGCAGAAAGCAACCATTGCTCTGTTTGAATCAGAAAAGAATGTTGTATTATTCAGGAAGTAGTGAAACAAAAACCCACCAACTATGCTTTGCTGCCATGCTTTGAAGATATAATCATACTTATTTCTGATCATTTCAGAGTCAGGCAGCTAAAGTATTTAATCAAATAGCAATGTGATGCATCTATATTTAGGTCACAAAAAGAAAAAAAGAATTTAAAAATATCACCAATGTTGTTTTTATTTGAGCAAATCTATGAATAAGTAAACATACATTATCAATCTTCTTCCCACCCGCTAAGGGATAACTAGATCATCAGAAGTGTTTCCTGAAATATTCAGTATCCAGGTACAAACTGACCTCTCTGCTTTCGAACTCGCCTTGGATTCCCTCCAGACTATCTCATAAATCTTCGCTCTCTCTCTAGTCCCCTTCCCACTCTATCTGCTCATGTAGCACCAGTCTCGTTCAGTCCTTTCCTTTCCCAAAATGTCACCACTACTGATGCCAAAGCCTTCTCCTCTTTCGCTCTTACCATCTGGCATAATCTTCTTGTAGCTCTCTGTCTAAACAATGCTCCATCCCTTTTCAAAATGTGTCTTAACATATGTCCTTCCTCCCATGCTTCTACTTCTTAATGTCTCTCCCACTCACTTATTGGCTTGATGAAGACACGTTTTAATGGGTTCAAACAGTAGTGCATGAGTTTCCTTTCTCACATTATTCTGATTCAGTGGAGTTTCACCTCATGCTAACAGAAGTGAGAAGAAAATGCATTGCAAAGTCTTCATACAACCAGTTTGGTAAATCAATAACAGAGCTTCAGTTGTCTTTACATTGGAAATGTATTAGCTGCAATGAATCACCACTCCGATATGCATTTCCAAACAGAAATTTTGCTTACTGCAAAATGGGAAATAAACCCTAGAAGCTCAGAAGACCTGTCAGTGTGCTCAGGGGGTTGCAGGAGTGAAGGCTAAGGTTATACTTAATCACATTCCAAGTGAAAAAGCTGAAGATTGACAGCAAAACCAAAATATTTATTCTAAAAATACCTAGGAAATGACAAAGCTCCAAGTGTTGTCTCAAGACAACCTGAAGGATGTGGGGGGTATAGAAGCATAAGTCTCACTGTCTTGAAGAGGAGGAATATTTCTAAATATTGCATGCACTTTAGAAAGATGTCTAGAAAAATAAACCTTGAAAAGTCTCTGTAACACCCAGTTGACCCGAAGAGATTTCTTTTCAAGAAGCCACGTATTGTCCCTTAGGGGGTTTTTTGTGTGTGGTGGTTTTTTTTTCTTAAACTCCAGACCCAGGCACAGTTGGTTCCTCCAGCATGTTTCGTTGGTGATGATGCCAAAGGACTATCTGGTAACTAACAGTATCTTGACCCTAACATGTTCCCTTCTGCATCTCTCCTCCCTTTATTGTTTGTATTGTTAAAAATTCTTAACATTAGAACTCTGGGAAAAAATCCGTTCATAGAGAATAATATTTTGATGTGGTTTGATGCAACTTTCAGTGAAACAAAAAAAATACCCCTTTCTACTGATATTCATGGGAGCTGGATTATGTCCAAAACCTGAAGATGTTGCAATAAACTATTTTAGCCCCTAGATCTTGGAATGTTAACCTTGCAGTAACGCTTTTCTCATCCTTTCATCTTGTTGGGCCTTGATCCTCCCTTTCTATTCAATGGGATTTAGATGGAGTAATTAAATAATATCATTTTCCATCAATGAAGAATAGTCCTATGAGTAATACATGTCCTTCTATGCTGGCCTTGACAGAGTCAAGCTTTTAAAGTCCTCCCCTCCCCTTCCAGAAATGAACCTGGGTCATCACCGTCTGAGGACCCTGAACAGCAATAAAAATAAACAGAGTAACCACACTGTGTTGGAGCAATGCTTGTATAAGCAGTTTGGAGAAGCTGTGTTTATGGAAGTCCTTTAGGTCAAGATTCTAGGCCTGAACCCAAAGCAATTACCTACTAAGTTTTAAAACAAATTGAATATAGAGCATTAATCAATAAATCAACAGGTTCTCAAGTGTTTAGGAGACTCACTCATCAGAAATCCTTCTCTTAGAAAAATAGTAAACTGATGCTTGATAAAATGTTACATTCCTGTATTGGTAAGAAAAAATGCTGGATTAAATCAGTCTCTAGTTATTAAAATCAAGGAAATAAAACCTACCTCTTAACTTAACAGAGTTTATACTCAAATGAGTAATGAAATGCATGCATTGCCTCTTACCTGAAAGACATTCTTTCTGCTGGATTTCTCTGAGGTCCACTCGATACGAGCACCACACAAATCCACACACTCAGGTTTATATCCTGGTTTCTGGAAAGAAAAAAAAAAAAAAAAGTCAACCATGAATATGGCCTGACTTTTCACAAATGGGGACAGGTATCAGATAAAACAAGAATAGATCAAGTTCAGGTGACAGATTGTTGTAGCACAGCTGCTGATATTACTGAAAACAGTTCATTATTGCCTGGCATTATCAAATAACCACTCCTGAGGTGTCTTAACTCAGAAATAAGGTTCTTGTACTACATACATAATTTTAAAAATAATTAGCTGGTTTAAAAAACAGTCTAATATAAATAGATCAAAACACAAATTCATACACATTGACCAGATATTTTAAATGTTTACTTTGCAAAACCTCTTGAAAAGCCATGGGGTTTAAAGGTAAAATTTTGTGGGTTTTCTAAGTGCAAATTTAAACTGATGCAGCTGGAAAGGACAGAAATTAGACAAGAACATACATCGTATCTGTAGGACAAGCTATCTCCTCTCTCCAAACAAATTATCATTTCTAGCTCCTAACAAAAAAGGCTTCGAGGGCACATGTGACACCCCGAAAGAGCTCAACACTAGGGTAGCTCCACACAGTTTGTTATGTCACAATGTCAGTCCGTGCATCCCGGAGTGACACAGCTCTGCTTTCCCAGCTCCTCCGTATGGATGCAAATAATTCAAAGACCAGATTTGTTTGCCTGTATCATTTATGTTGCTGGGAGTTGGTGTAAAGCACAATAATCCTCATTTGCCATCTAAGCTCCTTCTCCAGGGACTCTGCCTGTGCAGTAGTTCTGGCAAAGCCCAGGTAGTTTAGAGTAGCCTTTGTAGATTAGGTTACTGCACATCCCAGACAATAAAAATACTACTGTTAACAGTACAAAGCATTAATAAGTCCCTTTTGGGTAAGATATGGAGTAATATCCACATAAAGTAATTAATCACCTCGATGCATCTTTTTTGCTCTGTTGTTCTTAAGCCATTTTACCTTGAAAAATGACATTGGTGATAAAGAGACTTAATAGAAGTTAACAGTGGCCAGTCCAGCATCAGCCTCATAATCAGCTTTCCAAAGATTGCTCACTGAATTTCTCTGATGTTGCTATTAGTTAAAAAAAAGCGTGTGTTCTCCAGAGCGCTTTTGAGAGGGGTAGAAAAGGACTTATTTAGGTTAAAAGGAGCAGAGTAAGGTATCCTCATCAAGTAATTTGCAGCCAGAGTCTCTGGCAGCTTTCAGTACTGGAGTTGTAATTATTTTCTCCATTTGCCAAACCATAAAACCACCATGGTTCAGCTCTTCTAAAACTGACAGTTCTGTGTGCCTTTGCTCCTTTTTTTATTTTTTATTTTTTTTTAATTTTTTAAATACAAGAAATATGCTGTTCAAAACAAAAAGATGTTCTTGTGACTAAACCACTAGAAGAGCAGGGTTTGGATTTTTCCCCCCAATTCTGCCTCAGACTTCCTGCCTAGACTCTGACAAGAACTTAATCCTTCTGAATTTTTAATAACAGATCAAAACTGCAGTATTGATACATCTTTGTAAAATCAAGTTGTGAAATTTAATCAGTTAATATTTGCATGGCAAAAGTGACAAAGTTGAAAAAAATCTAGACAAACATCAACCTATTAATACAAACAAATTTTCAAATGGGGAAAAAATATAAATTCCAGTATACTATACTTTTATAAATAGGGCTATAGTGCCTCCTCTGACTAGATCACTCTCCTTGGCCAGGAGATACCCCAGGGAAGTTTCCTCCCCAGGACTCCATGGAAAGACTAGGTGTGCACCGCACAGAGCTAGCAGTTCTGTTAACCCATCATGAGCACACAACACAGCCATGTCAAAGTAGGTCACCTTCCTTTCTTTGAAAAAATTACCCAAAAGGATAGTCTGAGCCTGAAAATACTTTAATAAAGACAGGCAGCTTTATTCCACCAGCAGAAATAGTTGAGAAATTTTGAAAACATGTAATGAGATTAAAATAAGAGATTAAAATGTAGACAAAGAAACAGGAAATAGTTTCTTGATAGTGAAGGGAACTGGGCTACAGAATATTTTCTCCAGGAAGACTGCCATGGCATTTCACACTGAAGTAAGGAAAAAACAATGGAAAGCCCAGGGAAGTTTTGTAGGAAGATGGAATAGTGAACTCTGTAGTATTTTACCATCTCTAATTTCTATGATTGTACAAAAATATATGCAGCAGCAGAACTTGGACTCCTCTGTGCACTCAGTGCACACACAGTTTCATTTTGTTGTTGCAATAAACTAGAATTTGTTTACAACTTTGATTTCATAATAAACAGAATTATAAGTATTTGCATCTCCTTTTCCAGAAAAGATGGGATGCAAGCTCATGGTGTTGGAAGGTTGAACACCCTTCTGCTATATAAAATAATCAACTAGAAATCTTCTCTTCTGAAGAATTTAGCAATTCTGCCCACAGTGGGATACGAGGGGTCCATGAACACCATATGAGACTCGTGGATATGGCATAGTGTACAAAGCAAAACCATCAGATCCATCAAGCCTGAAACTGTCCATCATGCACATCAGCACCTGGGGAGCTCCACACAATGGGGACCCCTGCTTGAATCCGTAGGGACCCCAGGAAAATTGCCTAGAAATTCATTCTGGCCTAAACATGGTTATGTTGCATAGTTTGCTTCCCAGTTTAAGCGTTACCCAGAGACACTTCAAGAGAGTAAGTTAAGGTTATCGGGAAAGCCTGAGCACTCAGCGTCCTTGCTCTGTGTTTTGCAGTCAGAGCAATTATGTTATATCAGTGTTGTTGGAGGGGGGTTATGCTGTAAATTGATACAAGTGTCTGCTACAGTGAAATCTTCCTAAACATGAATATGGATTTCGGTGGCATTTTCACTCACTAAATTACTTTGCAGATGGGCTAATAACCTGAGGTTAAAATAACCTCTGTTGAATAAACTATCTCAGGGAATAAACAGACTACTTTCTTTTGGTCAGAAAGATAACTGATAATAGAATTTAACAATGGTAAGAAAGAATGGAGCTGTGATCCCTTTAGATCACAATGTCCTTAATTTAAAATAAAAAGCAAGTTATATTGATATGAATGCTAAAAAAAAAAAAATGTATCAAAAGCATGACCACAAATGATCAAGGCAGCAACAAAAGATAATTATTTAGCTACATGGGATGTAAACTTGCATTTTCAGTAATATTTGTAAACAAGCTCATTTTCTGAATCTCTCCTCTGTGTGCTTTAATTATTGTGCTCTAACTATTGCTAATAATAATACCAGATATTGTCACTAGCCTCACCAGAAAGCTATGGATCCCAGTCTTCTCCATGCAAATCAATAGGAAAGTTGTTACAGTGAGTCCTACATCTACAATCATACAAAGCAAAAACAAAAACTCCTTTTAGCTATTTCTAGTTCTTTGCATTAGAACATTACTAAAGATTTTGGTAAATATAACTTTAAATCACCTCTAAATGTTATCCTATCATCAGAAAAAGAGGTATGATTAGAATGTGTTTGCATTTCCCTCTCTCCTGTTGCCTTTATTGTGAAATATCATTCCTCTTATAATGATGCTGTCTTATTCTAAATTTTCACTTCATGTACCATATTTAATAGTTAATAATTAATGAATTAATATCTTTATAATACAAAGGAACATTATTCTTTTTGTTAAGTCACATCATTTTCCTGCTAACAATAAAACCCCTTTGTTATAAGTCATACTATCGTGAATGAACATTGCCTCTATTGCATTATTTAATTAACGGTTGAGCTCCTGTTTTTCCTAAGTAAACTACAGCTGGATAAAAAAATAAAATCAGTAAACAAATTATTTCTAATGAATCCTTTTTGTATTATTCCCTTTCCACTATCAAAATTATATCTGGTTAAATGGCTTACAAAGGAAATAAGCACTGCATTCCCTTTATCTGATGAGATCAACATGCCAGTTTAGCTTTTTTTGATGTGTGAAATTTGGGTTTAAGAAATTGGGTTGTAAGATTTTGAATACTGACAGGTCTTGTTGTTTTCAAGCTTTACCCAATGTTTATTTACCATTTCATATAAGTTATATGCAACAGACAGAAAATGTAACTTTATCAACTTTTTCTGCCCTAGTGAACGTTGACAGACTCAGTGTTCAGATCTAACGTAGAATAAAAAAATACCTCCACTTTTCACTTTTTTTCCCCCATAATGAGCAAAATATGGGATCAATACGTCTGTGTTCTTCCTAACGCAGAAGGCAGTAGGTATTATCTCACCAACTGTAAACACTGGTGATGACTGAGACTTCAGGGGAAGGAACTGACTCCTCAGAAGGTGCCTTCTCATAATACACCTTAATTTTTTGAGTTCAACAGAGATCTGGGCCAAAATCCCATGCTCCAGGCAGGTCTATTTTAGTATCTAAATCCTCAAAGAGCTTATGAGGATGTGGAGGAGTCTCAGAACAAGAATCGCATCTCCTGCATGTTGAATTTCCAGTAGTCCATTTATCTCCTGGGATTTGGGTGAGGGCTTGCAAAGAGAGAGGAGAAGAGGTAGCAGATAGAAGTGCAAGCTAGTAAATTATCAGATTAGTTCTAATAAGTTCACCTGAAACTATTTTTTTAAATAACAAATTCAACTTTAAGAAAAACAGATAATTCTGAAAAAATATTAATTAAATCTATACTGTTTTCATGGCTGCAGAAAAGTAGTATTTTCCAGCTGTACTAGCACAAACACAAGCAGAACATGCCAGATTTCACCCTTTATTTACTTTTATTGTTTCGTCTATTGTTTTTATTTTTGCTACAACCCTCACCTTCTTTCCAGAAAAGCAAGGCATGAAAAGATGTCCTTTAAAGCTGATTTTATGACAGGTGGCATTGGTAGATCAAGAATAGATAGAAGAAAAGATTTGTATCACCTGCCATGGAAAAAAATAGCTTATTGTTTGTGACTCCTGCCAAAGAGAGCACCTTTGTGGCCACCCATCATGCCAATGAGATTTGGCAGGTTTGATCAGGCCTTGAGAGTCTTTCACAACAAGGCTTTGTCAAATCTGTCCCTTCGCTGCCCACAGTGTCACACATTTCCCAAATTCCCCTTTTGTTGCCCACATTCAGGTTCGTAGGCTCAAACTCGGCAGTAACTAGCACTGAAGGGATACATGCCATTATTGCTTGCGCAACGTAGCTGTCACATCTCTGAAGACTAAGATCGGTCGTCTTTCCTTGGGGCACAATAAAAAGGTACTGCAAATTTCACTTTGTAGTAACTACAGGCTACAGAAATTGCATTAGCTGCATTAGATGGAGTCATAGAAATATTCAGGAAGGTTAGCAGGATATGGTAGATGTCACATTTATACTACGATAAAAAATCACTTTGCTAACTTGTAATGTTTTCTGCTTTGGTAACACCCTATATTAAGGTGCCATTTATAAATAATTTATTATTATTTATTAATGTATAAGCCACTTTATAGGATGGTAGATAACAACTTAAATTCATGTATTAAAGATGCACATACATGGTTTAATACAATTTACATCTCACAATATCCTTTGCAACAGATTCTCATCGCATCATCTGTTACGCATTTATTACTAATGCATTTTATAACATACTTTATAATACATTATTTGAGGAAGTAGCTGCATTTAGTGATCATTTTCATAAATAAGAATAAAGCATTTATAAATGGCACCTTAATTTAAAGTGTTACCTTCACATTACTGGATAGTCACTCACCATTTGTCTCACTTTGCAATTACTCTCAAAATGCACCTCTTAATAAAGGACACGCTAAGTCCTATTTCTTCTCATACACTACATCTGATTAAAAGTTTATCAAGGCATTTTCCTTCAGCTGCTCTCAAACCTTTGAAGGTTGCCAGCTCAGTCTGAATTTATCTTATGTAAACACCAAACTTTTTATACTGAAATAACAGTTGCAAGGAAGCTGAGTATGTTGGATGGTTGATTACCTACCAGGTTGGCCAGCGCCGGCTGCTTGGATTCTTTGTAGAATTCCATTTTCCTAGCAGTGAGAACAATCCAGGACGTGGACCAGTTTTTCCTTAAAAATAAAATAAAATTAAGAAAATAGCAAGGCATGCAAGCAGGAGGTAAAAGATGCTCTATATGTTTTTAATTATTTCCCATCAGAAACAAAAATGGTCTGAAGTCAATATCATCAATGCACTTCCACCAATATTGATGGAGTTGCACCATCTTTATTACACCTGAATGTGGCCTAACAAGGCTTGAAGGCCTTCCTTCTCCTCACTCATGTTTTGAAGCCTATCTGTGTTCCTTTTCCACCATGGTACCTTAACCAGAGGAAAATATTGGGATTATTCACACATGCTTAAAGTTCACATATACTTAAAGGACCCAAAATAGCTGGTGCCCTTCTGGTAACTAATACTTAAAATGGAACCAAGAAGGAAAATGCAATTTCTCTCTCACTATACAGAGCTCAGCAGGGGGTCTATTTTGAAACATCAGAAATACTTTCTCCTTTCTCTAAATTAAAAATTTGCAGGTGAACAAGGAAGATAAGAATGATATCTGAGAGAGGTTTAAGTAACCATGAAACATCAGGAGTTCACGGTACAGCCCTTGAGACCTGGCAAACTGCCGGGGCCAGGGAAAAGTCAAAATGCACATGGATGTGTGAAACAGTGTCCCCTGACACAGAAGAGCATAATAATCAACTCAGAAGAAAATGTTATTATATTACATATAACATGATGTCTCAAACCACCACATAATCACAAACAAATGGATCTCATAGAAAACTATTTTTAGATCAACATCTCAAGTTTGACTCTCCAGTTTGGGGGTCATAACATCTGATATTTACAAAAATACTCATAAACCCACTATTTATTTGCTTTATGTGAACACAAATCACAAACGTGAACATTTTAGAACAAATCCAAAAGTGCCTGTGACAAACAGGCTGTTTCACGTGTATGCTGTAGTGTATTAAAAGGGAGGCAGATGCCTGTAAGGTCACAGAGGGCCCATGGAGGAGCTGTTTTCCTCTCTCTTCTGTCTTCCCTAGTCCTTTTGAGTTTTCTCTATTTGGGTATTCTTAACTCAAACACACACATATTTAATTCTAGCAAAACCTGACTTTGTTGAGTTTAAAAGCCTGTCGGTCGTCTTCGCAATGCTCACTTCCAGATCCATCGCAAAGCTCTGCTGCACTCAATATCCCATCAAACTGCACATCAGGCATAACAACAGGCAGTTTTTCTATTAATGACTTTCCTATTCAATATGTTTCAGTCGTCAGCTTAAGGCGCATAACCAATATTACAGATGAAGCCCTAATGCCACTGGCATTATCAGAGGAACTTGCACTCACTTCAGGGTGGGCAGGATTTCACCCAGCATGATCTAACGATCATCCCTAAAATATGGCCAACAAGAGCCAACAGTGAAAGAAGCTCTCTGTGAAGGAGATTAGTACGTCTGAAGAAAATAGGACTGCATTTTTTATGCCATATTAATGGGGAAAAAAATAAAGAGAGAGACATTGAGGAAGAGAAAGAAACAGTAGGGTGTGACCCGACTCATGGGGGCTGCAAAAGGCGCCCCGAGCGCTGCGGCTGCATTTGCATTCTGTCAAACGGACACCTGATGGCAGCACGTTATAGCTGCAGCCGTGCTCGCAATCTCTGAGGCTATTTAAAAATACGATATGGTTCAGGGCTATTTAAAAATACAAGTGGCCGAGCTACGCTGCTTCCTCCCTGCACCCATGCCGAGCCCACACGCAAGGCCGAGCCATGGCGATGCTTTGTGCTAAGGGCACCCGATGCACTGGGAAGGTAAAACGCTCCATGTCTGGGCACGTTCACATGCACATTCTGCAGAAACTTCTGCCACTGTCAAAAGTGGGGGATAGAGTATTACTGACTTCAATGCCTTTCCCCAAAATGCAAGTTACACCAGTTTCTGATGGCACCAGCTGCAGCGGGCTTGATCAAGTGTTGACAATGTTCTTGCTTCAAGTGAGAGGGTGGACTAGGTGACCTTTTTCAACGAGCATTTCTAGGTTCCTTATTGTTTAGCACTATATAGGTATGAGAACTTATTACTTGGCTCCTTTCTCCAGGCAGAAAATATAGTATTTCATATTATTCTCTCATTCTCGTTGGTAACATACAGTGCCAGTCGCATCACTGCTACTCCTTTACAGGCATCTAAATACAGCAAACCATAGCAAATCCTTCCATAAAAGACAGCACTAATATTCACATTACTTTCAACGCAAACAGTGCTGAGTGAGTAAGTGCTGACCGCTTTTGATAATCTTGTCTTGGCATCCCTGTGGCATCACCACATGGTGTGTTCCTACATCACATCCTTGACCCCTCAAGCACATAATCAGCACCAAAAGTTTGCCTGCTGGAAAATGTACTATTGTTTTGCCTAGTGCCTTAACCTGGTCCTTAAAACGTGTATTTTTTATATATATATAATACAGAGGCTAACCATGACACATGCTCATTGCATGCAATGAGCCCATTGTCTGCTGTCACTTGGTTTCTCGGGCTGTAATCATACATTGGCTTAACACTGAAACAATGGCAATTAGCAGCGATAATAACTACAAATACTTAAACATGTATCAACTCTGAATTTTGCAGCTGATAAGTTCTGTAACATTTACAGATAATACCTTAATTTCTTGCCACCATCTGCTATTTTAGCCTTTAGAAGATATCCTTCTTTCTCCACTACCTACAAGAAAGAGAAAAGAACATAACCATAGCATTAATTCAGAAGAAGGAATCCACTTAGTACATTCATAAGAGTCTGCATCTAGCTATTCTAGTGTGGGAACATTTTATCACTAATTCTCAGTTTAGTCACCTGTTTTTTCCAATACCATCAGTTCTTTTGAAAATTTGCAAACAATGTTTAAAGTCAATTAGTACACATTATTAATATTGAAAAAACCCCAATAATATTCTATTTGTTGAGTTAGAAGAAACTCATTTTAATGCAAGCAAAATTTCTAGCTATAAGTGAAAAATTAATTAATTGAAAATATATTGCAAGTAAATTATGTCAAGGTATCATTTCATATATTGAGTCGCAGGAGTACATGTTTCATTGATAGCTATGAGGTACACACCATACTTCTGTAAAAGGTTCTTGATTCTTATCTTCTAAAGATAGTCATGTTTAGGGGTAACCAATGTCACAGAAACTTTAAATATCTGTACAACAGGAAAAGTTACATTGCCTTCATAGGTGCCACATTTTGCTTTGAGCTGGCACGAAATCAAGGCTCATGCAAGATGCTAAAATGCACCATGCTTTTAAGCTGTGCTGCCTTTTGAATGAGCCTCAGTATTGAGGCACTCAGCCCTCACAGCCCTTAAAAGGTCACAGTTCATTGGAGTGTGCGCGTCCATGTGCAGGGAGAACTTCTCTTCAAGTTTCCAGCTGAACTAAATGATCTCATAATATGGTGCAGAAAATGAAATCGGACAGTTCTTTCAATTCTCAACATACAAGCTGAAATGGGAACTACGTATAATGAGAGAAGACAAAGCTGTGTTGTGCGTTTTCCAAAACACACCCAAAAAGGCAAAGTCCTTAGCTATTACCTATACCAAGCAGGACATGACATTAGCAACCAGATATCACCTTTGTAGATTCCATACACTGCTATTACTGTTACTGAAACCTGGTCCCTCTTCTGTGGTGTCAGAACAGGCTAAGGACTTTGCTGGTATGCATGAGTCTGAGACACCTGGTTGTAGGGTACCAACATTGTGCTTCAGTTTTGACACATTAGAAGCAAGTCCTAGGCTTGCTCTTTTGTTTACATTTCTCTCTCTTAATTTGTGCTGCTCCACATCTCTGAACACTTTTTTTAAGCCAGAGGCCCTTGCAGACACTTGGTTCTCTATGATCTGCTGAAACATCCCTTGTACAGCTGTGATATACAATTAGGGATAGGGGTTATTTTTGGCTGTGTAAATTTATATTTAAAAATTAAAAACCAAACACAACAAGATGACTGGTCTTCAGCCAAACCCATTGACCTGCCATCTCATCATGTCTCATTAGCTAAGGATGTCCCAACCGTGTCAGTAATGGGAAAAGAAGAAAAATTGTGATTCAGAATGGGTTTGTTTTCCTTTCAAACACTACTGAGTCAGTGCCTGACTTGGATATTAGAAACACCACGTGGTCTTTACAGTCAATTGTGTCACAAGGAGATTTTGTAACAATTTCAATAGACTTTTGCCATCTGCAAAACCATTAAATAGCAATAAAACATGCTTTAACATGCAACATAAGGATTTTTAAATCAAACATATCTGTTATTGTGATTATACAAAATATCACGATATTAACAGTGTAATATGTTTATTTCCTTAGATTTTGTCTGTTGCTCATATACAGCATATAATGAAATATATACTCTGTAAATATCTGTTTGTACATATGAAAAGGTCTGTAGGTCTGTGGACAATGATTTAAGTGACAATCTCAAATGGGTACATGAGGATTAGTGTGTCCATTTTCTATAATTTGTACTTAATTCATGCAAATTCCTGTCATGTATATCATTGCCATAGAAAACCCAGAGAGAAAGTGTGTAGGGATTATTGTGCAGAGTTGTGTCACTATTTATCTAGTGATAGATGGATGAATTATTACAGCTAAAATAAGACTTAAATCCCAATCTCCACCTACTTTTTTTTTTTTTTTTTTAAATCAAACTTATTTTACATCTTTCAATATTTTTCTTCCCATTCTAACTCTTCATTTTTGTAGCATAAAACTTCTGGTGCTTGGCCAGGGCCAGAGATGCCCAGTAACATATGAGAAAGGTTATTCTTTTAATATTTCTACCCATCTGGAAACAGAAATTGGGAGGAGCATTGGCTAACCATTCAAGCTGTTTATTACTTCTCTGAATCAGACCCAAAAATCTCATGCTTTCAAAGTTTACCAACCACCCTTCCCAAACTGTTATTTTAACCAATCCAAAACTAAAGGCAAATGTGATTTTAAACATCAGATCTAAATCACCTCTGTCCTTACATTTTGGGAAGTTAAAAATTGAATGTGCTTCCAGATGAAAATGTTGCTTCTCAGTCATATTTTCCTTATAATCGTCTTGAGCTAGAATAGCAAATCCACTAACAAATGCTGGGCATATAAATATCCCGATTTAAATTACATAGCTCAAATCTGCCATTTGATTTAAATTAAACAGCTCAAAAATACAAGATCTTCAGTTCATATGAGACCTCTCAGTGCTAAGCAAAGTAACTTTCATATATATTGCTTTAATTGAATTAGTACAGATGCTCCCTTTAAAAAAAAATTAGCATGGTCTTCATTAATTGACAATGTGCACATTTTTCTCTGTAAGTAGTACAACGGGCATTTATGGAATTACAAAACAACTTTACCACAAAGACAAATAAAAAGATTTCTAGGATGACCCCAATATTTTTATAACCTCTATTTGGGGTGCTATATGCCTTTCGTTTAACATTTGTTAATATCCCCTTTTCTGTTCTCCTTGTTTTCAAGAAAATATTTCCAAGATAGCTCAAGATCATCTTACAATACTTCTGCAAATGGATGATATTATAGTAAAAAGAATACCGAATATATCTTAATGATATACTCTGTTGTTTCTGTCTCACTAAATATCATTTTTTATTAAGCTGCTGCCCTTCCTGCACCTTTTCAACATATGAGAGGTTGAGAAAATGACCCAAAATGCCCTGAAGAATCAGCATAGAAATAAGAAAGTAGAATTATTGTGTGGGATTTTGTTTGGAGTTTTTTATTTATTTTTAGAAGAATATTAAAGATGAAAGTACGTATGTGTAATATTTGAGTTTCTAAATAATAAAAAAAAGACTTTCATGAGCTAAAAGTATTTCAAACTATAAGGAAAAGTAATTTTTACTATATCACATATAGGTTCTATAGTTTTCTTAATTAGAAGAATTCAAAGCTTCTGAACCTACCTAATCCTGAAAAGTTTGTGTAGGAAAAATACCACTGATACCAAAATTTCTTTGATGAATTTGTATTTGCATATTCATTTTCTTTTGATAGGAAAACCTCTATGCTTCTTATTCCCCCTAGGTTCTTTTAATGTCAAGGAAAATTGTTAAATTTCATGATAACTTTTATTTATAAAAATTGATATTAAAAATATCTTAATATGGGCAAAGACAGGACAATGACATGGTCACATTCCTTTATATCAAGTATTAATACCAATGAAACATCAGTCTAGTACAATTGAATCAACAACAAAGTCAAGCTCTATAAATTGCTTTGTACCTTCAAAAAATTATTCTTTTTATTGATTAATCAAAACCCCTCAAATGCCTTAACGTCTTGAGGTATCCAAAGTCTCATGTACTTATTCTTTAGTAAAGCATGTGTAACATTTACATTATAAACATTTAAAATAGGAAGAGTGATTTATCAGTTCTATAGAGCAATTGCTTACTGTGTGGTCCTGTGTACTAATGATGTCTGCAAGCGTTAAGTTATGTTGAGAATGATTTCTTCTATGACGATTTACCTAAAAAAAAAAAAAAAAAAAAAATCAAGGATTTAAATTCAGAGAGGATTCAAATACACACAGGTAAAGATGGACCAACAAATTTAATTACTGGGCATTGACAGCATATTTTGGATGGAATTTTGGAAACCTGATTTCCTTCAGCACTGCATTTTTGTGAAAACTGGTGTTCCTCTCAGCCCTGTGTATTTGAAATGTAGAGCTACTATACTCTAAACATCTCTGGTATAAATGTGTTTCTTTGTGATGTCACATTAGCAAAATTACCTAAAAATTAACCAACTGATAATAATAATTTTAAATTATGACTTTTTCATCAGGAATCTCAAAATTTGCTTAACTGGTTAAGTGCTCTTAAACCCATTTTACACAAATAGGAAAGATGTTAATTATAACCTCAAGGTCGCAAAGCAAGTAAATGAAGAAACTAGAAAATAATTGGTAACAAGCATATAACATATCACATACTTTTAACCTGCTTTAAAGGGTGTTTCTAAAGTTTCCATGACTGGAAGGCTACAGCAATACTGGACTCTGATTCTACAATTGTTCCCAAGTACCGAGTCCTTCATTTCCTCAAGTTCCCTCTTTTCTAGGACGAAGCCAGTATAACAATCTGTGATTAAACTCTGGAAAATTATTGTATTATACCAGAAATTATTAAGACTAAATAAAAGTTTCATCACAAATCAAGCGTTTGGCAGAGCTCAATTTACAAATCTGTAACAAAGAACAGGTCACACAAGTGTGTGTGCATGTGTATGTGTATATATATTAAAAACTTTTACTGTTTAAATTCAATGTCAGTCAATAATAATATAATTTGGAGTTGAGATCCTGTAAAATTCAATTATTATCTCCTCTTTTAACTGAAGCTAAGAAGCAAGCAACAAAATATAGTCTCAACTAGTTTCCACTGTATTCATCATAATGCATTCTCTTTTTCCCTATTAAAACAGAGTTAACCAAAAGTCATAATGTATTCTGTTTATATTCAAGTGTCTGAATATAGAAAATGTTCTTAATTAATCCAGAGGGCCACGCTCAAAAAACAGTTAAACATATTATGATCCCATATTTTTTCTCCACACATTGCTTTCATGTTTATTTGTAAGCACTAACATTTTTAAGCCTTGAAATCTATATCCTAGATATTGCTCTACTCTCCTAGTCAGAGCTAATGAGCTTAATGAATTACCAGTTCTAAATTTAATACAAACATTTCAAAGAAAGAGATAAAACATTCTTCACAATTCAAAAGTTTCTCTGACCTATTTATGAAGAATATCACTTAACAATTTCATTAAGGGTGAGTAACAGCTGGTGACATGGCTGTGTCCTAAAGTGTTTTTCTCTCTTAATATTCTGCATCTTAAGCAATCGAGCTTTCATAAGAAATACTTTAGTTAGTGGCAGTCCCTCCTTTGGGGAGAAAAAAAATGTCAGACCACATTTTCTGTATTTTGCAATCTTGTTTTCAGGAGTGTCATGTTCCTGTTTTATTAGCATGTAGGGTAAACAAGAATGATTTGCTGATGCTGTTGAGAGAACTTTTAAGATTACAGTCTTTCTATTTAGATTTTGGAAGGAACTTAATATTAATGCAAGCAGAGGCATGTATATAAATTCAAAATAAATGAATTCAATTTATCTTTTTCTTTATCTTTACTGTTCAACAACTCTGAAGGTTCTATAGTGCTCATGACATATAACTAAACTATTCAGGTCTAGATCATAGAAAGTCTTTCTTACCCAGATCCCCCATTCTAATTATTCCTTAACATACAACAGAGCATATTGCTCAGCAATGCTTTCTAAAATATAGTCTTCACTCATCCAAATTAAATAACAAGGCACACCACCACTCCACAGTATCTATTTTAACATTCAGCTGCTCTCTCCAGGAATCATATGTGTCTGTTGGGGGCCCTATATGCAACTTTGTGAAGTGTACAGCAGCGATCAGAGCTTTCGGTCTGGTCTTTGGTTCAATGATCAGAGCATTAGCAATAGAAATGCTTACATTTGATACATGCTAAAAAGAATATATCAGAAGTATTAAATCCATCCACAACCAAATGAAGATAGGAGATAGTAAAAAGTACTATTTTTGTAGTACTAACAAGTTATTAGTGGTAGTGTAGTAAAAAGACAATAGTAAGATTTCCAGGAAATATGAAAGGAGAAAAAAAAATTAAATTCCTGTTATGGATGATATTATGTGCTTTACAAACCTCTTCAGTGTATGCAAAGCAGAAATGTTAAGGAAAACTGCATGTGTACAAGGAGAAAAAAATAGACCTCTTACCTGATTATTTAATGTGATACTTTTGCTAAAAAGATGTTTCTCTCATAGGGCAAAAATAAAAGAAATTGCATTACTTTGTAACCCAGCAATGAGCAACCTCACACAAGAAGCTCCGAAGTCTGAATCTAGTTACAGAAATACAACCAAAATCCACAACTATGTAAGCCAAGATCTAGCTCTTCTGGAAAAACACCCCAAATATTTGGCTTACAAATGGAAGTAACGGAAACTTCAACAAAGTTCTTACTCATTTCTACCAGCCTTTTGGTTTAGAAATAGAACTTTTTAAAAAATGAATCAAAACATCTTGCAAAAACTCAGCAACAGAGACAATATAGTCTTTAAAACCAATTTTATAAAGTTCCAGCAGGCCTTACACAAATTTGGTCTTAAATACATTTTGCAAATACTGCTGAATGAGTTAGTTATATCACTTTCTTTATGAAATATTTAGTTCAATGTTAAAATGTTCTTAGAAGATCCTGGGTGACAGTACTCAATATACCTATGTTCCAATATATTCACAATTTTCAGTAGTGTACCAAAGTATTCAAAGGGAAGTGTAGGCTCAATTATTTTAATTCTTTCATTCAGTTTTTAATAGACAGACCATAAAGGAGATGCTTTGAGATTTTTTTTTTCTCTGTAGCTCCATTCAATTACCCTAATAAAGAGAAGAAAAACCTAAATAATATCTGTCACAAGTCCTCTACCTCACCTCCCAGGGTATGATGAAAGGCAGAGATTTACAGGAGAAGTTCGTGAGATCCCTTTTTGGGAAAGGCAGCTTATCAGCAGTTTTCTGATTTGATGAACATTCTTCAGTCAGCAACAATGTCACCTGCAGCACTAAAAAATCCACTCTGAGAGCGCTTGCAAGTCTGTGGGCAAGTCTGGTTTTGTTAAATTCAGCCTCAGCAGGCCCCCCCTTTCCCTTAGCTAAAGGGTATCCATCTCCTACCAGAGTTATTTCAGCATCTAAGCACTAATCCGTCATCATCCTTTCTACAAAGGCAAAGCCTCCATTACATATGCCTGGTATCCTGGCGTGAAGGGACAACCATCTGACAACTGCTGTTTTAACATTGATGAAGTAAAATACAATAACCTGATGCTTAATTTCATTTCTTTCTGTGTTCCCATTTGTTCTTTAAATTCTCCTTCTTTTTGTGGGAATTCATCACAACTAACTCATTTCTACTCTCTTCAAATAGTGTGCCATTGATTTAAAGAGAGACTTGGAGGACTGATTTGGATTTTATTTCCCATTACAAGCATATTTCTGACCTAATTCATCTAGTCAAAGAGAAGCAGCATACTTCTTTTTGATTTCAACCAAACCTAGCAAAAATCAAATAACATTTCTCAAAACGCCTAGGCAGGCTGCTCTAGTGTAAAGTACAGACAATTATTTCCTGAAACATCATTCTGAATTCACTTGTATCCCTAAATAATTAAGATAATTGTAAGACATTTCTAAGTAGTTTCCAAGATTATCAAATAAGTTATTCATGACAGGTTATTTACTCACAAACACCACCTACAAGTAGCCTGGGAAAACCATAATTTGTTCAAACAAGCAGCACCTGGAGCAGCAGAGCTCTGCTTTGGATGAGAAACTCCAGAATGACATCTACCTACTGTTTTCTCCATCAATTGCTGTACTGCTCCATCAAGGAGAAGGTTGATATGGAAGTTTTGTTAGATTTTTACTAAAAAAATTGCCACTGTTCATGCTCTGACCCTTCTTTTTAGGGATCTAACTGTTGTTTTTCTTCATCCTACCCACACTGCAATCATGTATGTGGAGATTCCTGTATAAACACCCAAAAAAAAGAGAGAAATCCCCTACTGTTGAACCCCTACTTCTCCATGGTGCTCTGCTCTGGACCTCATCCAGCAAAGCACTCTGCCACGGGCTTAAGTGTTTTTCTGGATCAGGGCCAGAACACTCCATTCTTTATAGGATCGAACTTACTGGTGGCAGCTTGAAAGTTTGCAATAAAAGTACAAACTGGTCACATAAACTTTTGTGAAAACCATTCCCTCAACAGAGAAGGAGGGGTGATACCTGATTTAGTGATATCTGTGGTCATTTTGTTCCCAGTCACTCCCGTACTGCAGTGACAGCTCATAATTGCTTAGATAGAGAAACTTAACAAAAATGTATTGTAGCATTTCTTAATGGCCCCATCCCTTGAAAGACACCTAGGCAATGGCAAGTGAAAGGAAAAATCCTGTAACATTTCACTCACTGCCATGCTCAAAGTGGTTTGTTTTGTTTTAAAGATCCAGTCTTTGGCAGTATGGCAAGTCCATTGGTATCTAGAGAAGTTATTTGGAAACAGCTCTGCTGTAGTAGGTTTCTCTTCTGCTGAAAGACACTGAGAAAAATCACACAAGGCTGCCTGCTTGGAGATGTTTCTTTGTCATCTCAGCAGATAAGGGGTTTTGGTTCATCCTCAAGAAAGGGAAGCTATCAAGAGACAGCGGGAGCAATTCCCTTCGCCCACCCAACCTGCTGCTGTGGATGCTCTCGGTGCATTAGAGCTGTGCAATAGCTCAGCAGAAGACCCCATTCTGCCCCAGGGAAAGCTCCTGTGGCTCAGTGGGCTCCTTGCCTGCAGCTGTGGCCACTGGTGCTCCTGGCTTGCTCTGGAGCCCTCCTATCATCACCCTCCAGAGGGTTACATTAGAACCACATGTTTGGATTTTTTTTCCTCCTTGATTGTCCCAAAGAGATTAGCTCACTCTGGTTTTGTTTTTTGTAAGGCTTGCAGGGAGAAAGAGGCATGAAGTACAGTTTTAGTCCTGCCCCCACCAGCTTTCATTTTTTCCTCACCCTCCATCCCCATCCCTAGGCCCCAAAAAACTTGTTATTATACAAGTGACCAAACGTTTTGCTTGGGAATAGGAACTTGCATGGATGGAGTATTTGTGCACTGACTACAGACCAGATAATCTCTCTATGCATCATTTAATAAGAAAACCACTTCACAGTCCTTACAGGCTTGAGTTTGTTACATATGACATACTCTCAGCAGAATCTGCACACTGAAATCAGTGGGGGGGGGGGGGGGGGAAAGAAAGCCAGTTTGTGTTGCATTCCCCCTGCATGTCTCCCTTTGAGCACACTGCCCTCTATACTCAGTTTAGATCTCCAGAGCCTGTGAAAATAATGATAATGGTTTTGCTTCCCTTGACCTCTTGCTCCCTTATAAATCAGAATCCTATAGACCTTTCCCACAGCGTGAGGGTCCTCCTTCGTATTCGAGCCTGTGAAGGTAGGTATTTGATATCAAGGCAATTTAATCATGTGGGCATGCTTCCTGCCTTTAGAACTTGCTTTAGACAAGCACTGCAGCGCTTTTACTGCGGGAATATCTCGATTTATTCAGCTGCTTCATTCATGAAATAAGAGCAAAATAATTATTCAGATCCTAGTTTAAATTTCAGTGACTATTAAGATGAACTGATTCTCTGCAATCAGAGAATAAATAATCATGAGTCTGATTACAAAGTATGGTCTATTTGAAACTATGTCACCTTCTTTCCCAAAATTGTTCAGGGGTGATCCAAATTTGGGGTATCCAGTTTGGGGTAATATTTTAACTCCGAGAATAAGCCTACATCAGGCACTAGGTACTTTTCTCCATTAATGCCTCACTGTTTCCCAGGAGCAGATTTTCCCTAGAGTGGGAGCCCTTTTGTTCCTCTCTAGCTACTCAAATGGACTTTGAAATTTGTCCAATTGATCCTTGCTTTGAGGGAGTCCCAGCTGATGTAGTTGGCTTCATTTTTAGCCTTTTCAGGAGTAGGACATCTGCCAAAACCATATGTAGAAGAGGAGACAGCTACAAAAGGTCCTTACCACCCATAGGAGTTGAAGAAATCCTAAGGCTGCTCTAAATTTGACTGCGGGTCGCTCAGATTTGCGTACCTGGGGATCCAACTATCACAAAGAGACCAACAGCTGTGTTGCCTCTAATCCTCGGGATTTCCAACTGGAAATCAAACTGGAACCTGGTCTCAAAGCTTCAATATGCTTTAATTGTATTAAATACAATACTCTGATTCAAGAAAAGAACATTTAAAGTGAGACTTTTTATGTATTTGTACTAGCCTTTTCTGTTACAGCCTGTAATACGTAACAAAATACAGCCATGTGCACAGTGTGACAGTATTCATCTAGCCATACATAAAAATGTGTATTATAAAATAAAATATATTGATAAGTTTTCTATTCATCATGCAGTTGTTACTTTTGGTTCACCATGATATTAGAATATATTAATCTTAACTACTGCAGGTGCTTTGGTAAAATTATAGATGAGTAGTGCACCAATGATAGAGGAAATAAGGAGTAAAAATAGTAGGAATAAAACTGTCATAGATATCACTAATTCACTGCCACTGACATCTACATCTGCAAAAATGTGTTCTTTGATGTTATGTCTATCAAAGGTAAAAATCAAAGTTAATACAGACAGAGGGTAATGATAGATTATCTTTTCACGTCCTCTTTGGATCTTAGAAAAATAAAGACAATAAATGTGAGAACTTAGTTATGGCAGCAAATTGTGCCAGCAACTCTGACTTGAAATTATACCCCAGAACAGTATTCACAGGGTAAGAGGCAAGCAAAAAAATCATTAAAACTTAGTAAATGTGCAAAAAAATCCAAAAGAATTGCCCTTAGAAAATCACATCCAGTACATACACTAAAATCAAAATTCATTCAAAAGCTCAGTCTCTCCTGAAAGGACTGTCTTAACAGAAAGAGAGTAATTAACATTGATGTCACACTCCTGCAAGTCATCAGTTACTGTACACCATATAGATACCCTTGTATAAAATATTATTACTATTCCAGACAAATGCTCATTCCTCTCTAGTGGACTCTACGCTAGCATATCTCTTTATCCTGCTTACCTAATTCTTTCTTTCAGATTTAAACAAGCCAAAAACTCACCTTATGCTACTGCAGAAGCAATTTTTATTTTTGAAGGTTAATCCAACTCAGCAGGATTTAGGGATGGCACTTTTGCTTGGTCGTAGGCATGTTGGCTCAGGCCAGACAGCTGTTTGGACATTCTCCACTGGGAATCTTGCCCTCAACACCCACAGTTGATGCACATACATGGTCTACTGGCTGCCTACTTCCATGCCCATCTGTTCAGATGGCATGGTGCCCACTCACAAGTTCGCTGGATCCTTGCCCTTAGTGTGTAGATGCCAGGCAATGATGGGCTTAGATGGGCAGCCTGCAAAATACTGAAAGTGATCATTTTTTTCCTGTAGGAAGTCCTTCCTCTGTGATAGCACTGAAGCATGGACACCACATGCTACCCTGCACTTAATAACACCTGTGGACATATATGTGCCAGAAACACGAAGGGAGGGGGAGAATATACTGGGGGGAAAAAAAATTAAAAATGGAATGATACAAAAAAATTGCAAGGATTCTTGTGTAAGAATATGTTCTATGTTGTTAATGGCAGTGGAGGGATACCCGGGCTAAAACTTGAAACAAACTGGCTGAAGCATCAGAGCAGCATAGCCACGGCCACATGAACCGGGGCACAGCCTGGTTTATCCTGCTTCCCAGGCTAGCGTGCTTCTGGTACCCAACTTAGCTTGAAACTACCTTGGGCACCGCACATCACTCAGTGACCATAGTGTATAAAAATCAAAGGCAGATCATTCTGAAACCAGTGTGAACCAAATCCAGACCTCACTAAAATGGTTTACCTTCAATGCACGTTCCATATATACCATACTGCAGAAAATATTCCATGATAAACAATGGCACCAGTAAAGGTGGATAGAAAAAAGTAATTTTAACAAAGATCCTTTTTAATTTGTGTCATTGCCCTCTGAAATAATAACTGAGAACCTCCTACTTGGTAACAAGGGATTCTTTTTATAAAAATTAGTAGAGAAGAAAAGCTTCTCTGTTTTGGGGGGGTGTTTCTGAGTCCAAAACCCAACCTTATTGCAGATATTTTAAGAGAAAGCAGCAATGTTAAAATTAAAATACCATTTTCTTCCAAATATACTTTGACCAACATCATATCAGCACATAATAGTGTTACTTAAAAATTAATATTTTTGCTAACTATTCCAAAAGAATATATTTTATTAAAATTTTAATTGACATTATTTGAACAACTTTGTATGTGTACATAAATCCCATGGTATTTTTACAGACCATTCATAGTTCTATAGCTGTCTTTCATACACTGTGTGCGAGTCATTAGAAAAGTTCCATGCTATAGTTTCTGCTCTTTGATTAGATGACCAAAACTTCTAAAAGGAGTGAGAGGAAAATCAAAGACATCACTGCAGCAAAGACTATTTCCAACGGAGTCTTCCAGGACTCCTCCTTTCTGCCAACACTCTGGCGAACAAACTATCACACTTACAAACACTCATGGAAAATTAATAAAATGAGTTGCAAATACTCATGAAACATATTAATAAAATTATTCTAACAAGTGTTTTTCTCTTTTTTTCTTCCCCTTCCCCTCGCTGAGTGCACCCCAATACTGCTCTAACTATTACGGACGCTTGCTAGCAGGCTGAAAAGAGATATAAAAGCTATGGCATGGCTGGATCTGCAGCCTGGCTTGGGGCTCTCATCTAGTCAGCAGTGGAAGCCTGTGCTCGAAGGCACTTTTAAGCTGTGTCTAACTTAGTGTTTACTCTGGGGTGACTGGATTTGAGCGTGCTGTCCCTACCCTAAAGAATTGTTTGCTGTGTGGAGACATCAGTCTTATCTTTGAGCATGCTCCACCAAATCAGTCATGTGTGACTACTTGATCTGTTTTTGTCTGGACATATTGTCAAATGGTTGTGTCCAAGTTTCACAGGAGCAGTGCCGAAAAAGTCCTGGCTCCAGAATGAAATTGGATTTATAAAGAACACAAGCCAAAAAAGTCGCTATGAACATCCAGTGACAAAAATCAAAGAATCTGAATAAAAACTATTTTGCTCTGACTTCCAAGCTTGGTTTAGCTTCTTTAATCTGAAGGGAAAAAAAGCCACTAAGACTACCTCCTTTCTAACTTTTACGCTGCTGATTCCAGACAACACAGAGGTAAAACACTGGCTTTTAAAGTCCTTTGGTTTTGTCAGTACAGGAATTTTCACAAAGTACATTTTTAATGTGATTGGAAGGAACATCTTCTAACACAGGTCACGGCTGACAACCCCATAGCTAAATCTTATTAAAAACTATTCAGAGATCAAAATTAAAGACTGTAATACAGAGCCACTTGGATACCTGTCAGCTTGGTAATATCTAGATGGCCATCTAACTTGCCACCTGCTCCCCTTCCCTTTGCTCTAATAACCTGAGTAAGCTTGTGAATGCTTTTTTTTTCCAGCCGTGTTGGCTCATATTAGTGTCTCATATCATCACAACCTGTAATCTCTTAAAAAACCCCAGTATTGCTTATTAACATTGTTCAGAGCACCAAAGTGCATACACAGCAGAAGAAAGAATGAAGCAAAGTTTTCAAACAGACTTTCCCAGGTGCCATTATAAACACTAGCATGAAAGAAATAGAGTAATCAAAATAATAACTGATCTACTTCAAGTAGCTTTTTAAGCAAATGGGTAATTTTGCAAAGGTCAATTAGCAGGACGACTCCTTCTTATTCTATTTGACATCAGAGTATTCAGCTAGGAAAAGAATGAAAATATTTAAAAGCTTAACTTTTCTTCACTCTTCCTTTGAGATTTCTCAGTTTTATATTTAATCACAACCTTGCAGAAAAGCAGGTAGGACAGCAGTGATTGCTAATACTGTTACACAGCTCTGGGATTCTCCACTTGCAATTTGCCTTCATCTCACACAAAATGAATATCCTAGCACTATTACCAAAACCTGCTGACAGAGTAAAAGTACTATAATTCAAAGGTTAGTGTTTGTTTGGGGTTTTTTTAAATATCAAAATTAGTTCTTCAAATTTGTATTGGGCTTCCAGGTTCTTAATTTGATTGTTTGTCACACAGGTTTAAAATAAAAATTAAAAAAAAAAAGGAAAATGTCATCTATTTGCATCTTGGCAAAATAAGAACCACAATTGCAAAATGATGCTGTCCATATTGCTTCAATATTATTTCATTATTTGCCTTTCATAGGCAAAGAAATATTTAAAATAATATGACAGTCCCTTTTGTGCTCACTCTACAAATTGGTCCGTGTGCTCAAGACAACATGTAGCAGAGGGAAGTGCATATTTCTGATCCAAGCACACTGAATCTCCTGGTTTTACTCTTGTGGCATTACACTGACAGCAAACCATATAACGTTAATACAGCAGCTAAAGAAAAGGAGAAATGGAATTATCCTGTTTGAAACTTCTGAAGCGTCTAGACAGACTGGAAATTGCCCTTGATTTGATTTTCCTCATTCTGTTCTGATAGTCACCTACCCTACATATAATAAAAAACCCCTAACAAAACAAAATAAGAATCATCCACTGCCATCCAAAATGTGGACAGCGTATAAAGGCAGTACTTACTCCAGGTACGCTGCCAGAGAAGTCGTTGACCTTATTTAAAAAAAAAAATATATATATATAAAATAATTTTTTAAAAAAGAAACAAACAGCATCTCAAGAAAACAAATGAGCCAAATGTTATTAGAAGCTTTGGTGGTACGTGAAAATAGAATTTGGAGTATACATTTCAGTGTATATATACCACGCTGAACATGCACATATAGCACACTGTCAGCAAAGCTCCAAATACACATCACATAATGGAGGGAAAAAGGCTTTGATTTATCACGTATGTGCTGTGTTTCTTCCTCTTTTGTCCCCAGTCCAATGAAGGCTTTCAAATAGCACCTGCCACTGTATCTCTTTGCTTCTCCACCCCTTGACATGGATGAGGAATCAAGATGGCACTGTTTATAGAAATGTTTATATAAATATTTTATCCAAACTATGCTGGACTTCGCCTAGGAAATTTCTCTTTGATATCTCTCTGGAAGGGATCCACTTCTTATTTGAAGGCATGAAAAAATGATGAATTTACCAATTCTCTTGATAGTTTCCCACCAGTCTTTGCAAAATGTACTGTAACTCTCATTTTATTTTGGGGGACTTCCAACTTCCAGACGTTTCATCTTGTATTGCCTTTTTCTGCTGCATTAAAGAACTGTTTGGTGCCCAGTGTTGTCCCTTAATTAGGTAAGTAGGAAATCAATTGCCTTTCAATTTCCTTTGGATAATTTAAACATGCTGAGGTCTGTAGGTCCTTCATTGGCAAGACAATTTTCCTAACCTCTCATTCTTTTTGTTTTTTTTCTTGTTTCTTCCTTGCATAATCTTCATTATTTTAGTATCATTACTCTAGTTTCCTTAGCATCAGTGTCATTGGCAGACAGGAACGCTTGTCACCTTCCTTCTTCATTATCACTCACAAGGGTCAGCTCAAACTTTTTGACACCTGAACAGCCCTAGGAGCTACATTTGCAGTAAAATCTCAGAATACAGTTCCTAGTTCTGGGAACAGCATGGCCTGTGTTTCCCATATATACATATATTTGGATAAATTAAAATGCACTTTCAGCCATTAAGCAATCCAGATCATTCTCCACAAGTGCCTTTACCCAGACCTATTTGCCAGTCCATCAATCTTTGCTTTATTTTAAAATGTTATTAGAACTGTTCTATTTACTTCCATATCATGGATAAAAAGAGTGATTAGTGTCAAGGTTAATACTAGTCCCTCGAGAACAACTCTAAAAATTCACCCAGTTGATCATGATTCCCCAGGGACTACTTCCCGAAATGTGTAAATTAATCAGTTCTTAATCCATTTAACGTGTGCTTCACTGATACAGCACATAGCTAATATTTAATCAGAATGTCACGTACTATTAAGTTGAGTGACTTACAAAGTTTCACCACACTTCACAAATATGGCTGCCTTTTTCAATGAGACTTGCATCAAAAAGTAATGCCATTTCCTTGGATTTTTTAAATTTATTTTTTATTCAGTTATTGACATCAATGATATTCCTAACTTCTTTCTTTTTTTGAAGCTAAACCCTGCAATAATTTTTCCATTAGTTGACCCAATACTCTGTTAGGTTAATCTGCCTATAAAGTTTTCTGAGTCATGCCATTTTCCCTTTTTGCTTATTGGCATAATGATTGCCCTTTGTGAAATTTTTGTAATTTCCATGACAACCCAATATTTATGATTAATATCAACAGGCATGGACCACCTCAGAAAACTGTTTAAGGCTCTAGCATGACATTTATTTAAGATTCCTAAAAGTTTGCCAAATATCATTAATAGACACCATTCAACATATTTTCAGTCATTAATAGCATGGAAAGTTCATCATCAGTTTTTTGTAAGCAAATCACTCATGATTAAAAAAAAAAAAAAAAAACACAACAAAAACCACAAACCCAAAACCCCACAAATATTTATTGACTGTTCCTGGTTTTCCTTTATCACTATTAACAGCTGCATCATCTTAACAGTGTGCCTGTAACAACACAGCATTAAGCTCTCAAAATTAGAGATAAAAAAGGTTCTTGAAATTATTCCTGTGCACAGAGTTCAGAACTTAAAGAATTTGGAAAACCCCAGAACACAGTAAAAGCATCATTTTGGTCCAACATTGCAGTTCTTGCAGGATTCCCCTCAGCGATACAATATCTGGGATGAAGTTTATTACAGGGAAGATTTTATACACTGTTTAGCTTTTGGCTGCTTTTCACTGTGTAAAGGGCCTGTCTATCTCTATAACGGGTGCCATTACAAAAACCAGTCAATTAGTCAATATATCTCAGTTTATCACTACCTAGTGACTATAGATTTATAAAATGGTGAATGCACAGCACGTTGCCTTATAGAAGGAATGAAACTACCTGGAATCTACGATTTCCTCATGCTAAAATAATGAAGTTGATTTTGCAGTGCACTGCATTTTATATAATCATCTCTTTAACTGTAAGGAAAGTCGCCAGATCAAAAATGGGATAATTTGTCTCATTTATACAGGTGCACATACAATCAGAAAGGCAGAGGCAAGCTGGCATACTGCATCATGCTGATTTTTAAAATATCTGCTTATATCTTCTTGCAGGTTTAAGCATGTGCATGTGTTAAAATGGAACACAATGGAAGACAAATCCTCCTAAATTATAATTCCTTCAGTAATTTATTACACATTGCCATAGAAACTAATCTGCAAACTATTTTCTATGTGGTTGTAGAAGTATCAAAATTTAAACAATGCTTTGAATAAACATCTTAAAATGTTCAAATGTCAGTATACAAAGGGTCATTCTCTTCCCAGCTCAAATATCCAAAATGCTGTAAATGGAGACCGACCTAAAAAAATCCTACTCCAGATGTGAAGATCATCAGATCTATTACACAGACCCATTCAGGCACAGATATAGCTGTTGTTGTAAATGTTCAGAAAAATTAACGTAAAGGCACATGTAACTCTAATAGGTGCTTAAGTATAACCAGTGGGAGGCGGAAAGGGTTGTTTGCATATACACTACTGTGAGAATTCATCTACTTGTGGTGCAAATGCACACAGAAGTGTGTGATAGTGAATTCTTTCCCTAAACTTTATTCTTTTAATATTTACTGAAAGATTAAGAGACAGTCACAGGATATAGATAGACTTTTCTTAAAATTGCTCGCATATGCTTTGTAAGTGATATTTTTCTGAGCCTAACACCTTCTGTTTTGTAGGTCATATGGATATCTACAGACTGTGTGGATACTGAAGGCGCTTGTCCTTTAGCCTTCTGCCTCACCACATGATTGAGCATCCATATACCTTACAACCATACACCCTGTCGAGTGTTATTCTCTTACATATCACAATTTACCTCGCTTTCTCCACTCAAACATGCAACCAAGCTGAGCAACAAGCTGCTTCAGCTGCCATGTCATTTCAGTTTTTACACATCTTCTCTTTTTATGTGTGCTCTACATCTCCGTGACGTCTCATCTCCCCGTTCCACTGCCATAGGCTACAAGTCAGGAACAAAGCTCAGGCTCAATGTCAAACAGAGTGAAAATGGGAAAATATCATAGAAAAGAAAGTTAATGGGCACAAACACAGCCCTAAAACTTTCATTCTTGTGGGCTCTGCAACTTTCCGTCAATTCTTGGCAAAATCTGAAGTAGAAGAGAGTAATAGTATTTGTGCAGAAAATGCCTTAAAAAGATATTAAGCTAAGGAAAATACAAGTCAAAAAAATTTGAAGTGGAAGAGTTATGCTTACATATTAAGGAATAAATAATCCCAAGAAGTGAGCAAACAGCTCCCTTTTACCAGAAGCATTAAATTTTTTCCACTCCCCACCATTCTCCTGCCTTCCCCTTTTCCTTGTCTGGCCACCGTGGCTTCTGGAGGCTCACATTTCCAAAAACATCTCAGCAAATTATAGTCCTGAGTCTAAGACACAGAAATGGAGTCTGCAGCTGAAATCACAGCTTCTCTGCCTGAATTGAGGCCTCTATCATTTCAAACAGGGAAATTTCAAGGTGAAACACACTAGAAATCTCTCTCTTCTCAACAAGTTCACTAGTTCTGTCTTTAGAACAAAAATGTTACCTTTCATACATTATTGATTTTGTCTTATAATAAACATTTTTGATTTTCTAAGGAAATTATTATCTTTGCAACCTACATTTGAAAAAATAAAAAAATAAAAAACCAAAACCCAATGCCCAATATTTTAAAAAGGGTTGAACTTACCCACACCGATTTGGCTGACAAACACACAGATTTCCATTGTGTGGAATCATGGTCTTAGATGTCATTAGCCGTTTGGTTACTATGAAATCTAATTCAAGCCCTAAGTCTTTAAAAAAAAAAAAAAATAGGGATTGTATATTTCTGGAAAAAAGTAGAGGTCACAGGGCACACTAATGTATGAGGAAAAGGGGATAATTTGTTTCTATTCCCACATTCTAGAACTATCTTGTTCAGAAAATACAATCTTGTTCAGAATCTTGTCTCTCTCATCCCCAAATGAAATTATTTTTCAAAAAAATAACACTCTTCCTCTTCTTATAGATCCCTAAAACCAAACACAAGAGTAAATACTAATATGAAAACATTAACATTGGTCTTTTATTTGGCTCCAGACACTTGATTTATCAGCTAAATTATTTATTCCAAAGGTAACACAATACTTTATGTGACTCTGTTTGTTATTGTGTGTAAACCTTACCTAAACATATATAAGCTTAATAAACCCTTTCACTTTTAAATTTCAGTACTTCATCTTTCCACTATTTGAAGCATATAGTTTATATTTTTGAACTAACATGCTATAACTGATCTTAATGCAAATTATATACATATATTTTTTAACATCTTTCAGATGAGCAAACAAGACTCAAAAAATAAAATACCTTTCATTTGGGGGTGCGTGCATTCATGATGTATTTTCAGTCTGTTTATTAAGTAATCATATCTGGGTACAAGTGTCAACACAATTTACGTTTTGAATAATGTGAAGCAGATAACCTCAATTAACGAGTAATTAGAGTCATTTTCCTATTAAGCAGTTTCCCTAATTGTTTTTGAAACCTGGAACTAAAATTGTAATAAATAATAAGCGGCCAAAACATGTCCCTGCATTAGCTTAATCTAGGCTCTTCCACTGGAGCCTGGGAAAAACGCAGCAGAAATAAGGGCTGAATACGCACATAATATTGAGAAAAGAGGGAAATATTTTGTAGTTGTGGACCTCTGCATAGTCTAGTCTATTCTGTGTGGTTTTTTTGCCTTCTCTCTTTTCATCCCCATGATTTATTATATGAACATTTAATGTATGAAGTATTTGACTTAATCATTACTGTGAATTGACTAGAACTTATCAGGGAAAAACCATGCCAGAGCAAACATGTAGGGAATTGTCTCTGTTGAACTACAGTTTATAGTAGTGCAAATGAATTTGATACCTTATATTCTACCTTGCCAGCATACTATACCTCTGTTTATGTAAAATAATAAATATGACCTGGTTTTCCCAAATAGAACAATTTGTGGATTTGCTTCCGGTCATCCAAAAAAAACCCCTTCCCTTTGATATCAGTCATTAAATAGATACATGCCACATATCAACTACAATAAATGAGCTCAGAGAACATAAAAATTGCATGTGTATTTCTCTGCTTTCACTACATGATCTCATGGAAAACACCTATGTTGCATTCTGTCTGCCATAGCCAAAAATAGGGAAAAAAAAATAATCTAGTTAAACACAAAAAGAAATCCAGCAGCTGCTCCTCACCCTAAGCCAAAGCAAACAAGCAAACTAAGAACTAACAGAAAACCTACCCAAAAGTCCCAGGAAAAAAAAAGCAAGTGCAATAATTTTCTCTTCACCCACAAACTCTAACCTAAGCCAAAACCTCCTGTCTTGCAGATGCATTTATCACAATTGCAGCTGGAGAGCTGTACTGGTAGGATATACCATCTTTCCCTGAAGGTAAGGAAAGAGAAAGATTTCCTATAGTCCATGAAGGAACCAAAGTGACTGTGACTACTCAAAAAGGCTCTTAGTATATATCTAACCAGACTTCCCCCTTCATCCCACAAATAGACATTTCGCTGTTGTCTCTACGTCTACAGGAAATTTTGCCAACCTTGGAAGAGTACAGGGCTTATATATTCTCCATTTAAAAAAAAAAAAAAAATCAGTAAGGTAGTAAATCAAAACCAGGCCCCTGAAAATAAAAAGTGAAAACCCTAGGAAGATACCCTGAGAAATTCCAGGAAAAACTCTGGCACCTATGGGAGGACACGCGCTGTTCGGAAGAAATACAAACATTTAAATAATATAACTTGCTGGAAATTAGGCTTTGTGAGAAATCCCATTGATTTCTTTTAAGTCATTTTATTAAAAGGTCTATTAATGCTTGGCTTGCACTTTGTGGCTATGAGAGATGTTGGAATGAAGAGCTATCAAAGGTGGCTATCAAAGTTTTTTTCTTTTTTCCATTTAACTTTTTCTAACTATTAAGCTACTCATTTTGTGGAGACAATCATTAGTGTCTTTAATGTGAAACAAAGCTTCTGGATAAGAGCTGCTAGCTGAAGATCAATATGAAAGATATCATTTCAGTTACAGCTTTAATAACTGTAACAATAGGGAGCCTGGCATCGCCGGCTTTATGCATTAATGTAATTTAGAATCTACCAGGTACAAATCTTATCAAACATTAGCAGTGGCTGCATTGGGATTTTCTAGGTAAGGAAATTGTATGATAAATGGGAAGTATTTTAAAGGTAAACTTTCATGTAATCAGGCTCATCTGCCATAAAACCATAAAAGAATTTACATAAAAAAACACAAGTAAAACCAAAAGAGACTCTTGGAAAATGACAGCAGTTTTTAAGGAACTGGTGGTCCATGGACACATAATGTGCTCAGAGTATATTAGGATGTCTCTCTTGTTTAGATCATCGTAAAAATCATATGACCATAAGAATGGAGGATTAGGAATTTCAGCCAAATTCAGTGCAATTAAAGATTTCCTACAAACAGCCATACGTAGAAGTCCACACCTACCTGGACGCACATTGCAGAGCTTTTAGCTAAACCACAGAATAGATGAGGAGCTTTTTCCCACGCTGCCAGCGAAGCACCAACACTGCAAACCAGGAGCACAGCCCTTCCTCTAGCTAGGACCTACAGCTCTACTCAGCTGCAGCAAATTCACCTTTCCCACCTCATTTCTTCCAGCCTACCTGCCTCCAAATCCCTCAGCTCCCTACTTGCTTTGTGCTTTTCACAGTCACCAGCCCATTGGTCCAACCTTTCCCAGGCTTTTGAGATTTGCATGGTGGTGTCATCCTTATTCTTCTGCAACAGTTTATCTACGATCATGTTATTTCTTTTCCCAGCAATTCAATGTCTTCATTAAAAAACAATAAAAATCACTCCCCTAAAAAAAAGAAAACCAGGCCTGAAAATGTTAAAACAAAAATTTTGGATCTTCCCTGCAAAGTTATTCTTAAAACCTGATGCAACAAATTGGCAGTTTTTTAAACAATTTGTTTAACTTGTGTCCAAATGTCTTCAGGTTTTAGTGCTTACAGGTGGCCACTTTAGATTTACACTTTAATTTTGAGAAAGATCTAAACTGGGAACACTGAATTTTCAGTTTATCATTTGCTGATAAAAAATGGAAAGCTCAAAGTTGAAGTAGCCAACTACTGAAAAGAGTTGGCACCTGGCACTTTAATTTTTAAACATTGGTTTTTGTGTGTAATGAGGTTATAAAGTAAGAGTCTGACTTCAGGACCACAATCAAGAAGAATGAGCTCTTAAGGATGACAGAGCTGCTGATGTGAAGCTCAGTTGGTCCAAAACCCAGGTTTGGTCCAAATAAACACAGAAAAGTTTGGATGCTCATCTGGGTTTTCTACCTGCCTTGGGGCTAGAGATGTCATGAGAACAGATTCGCTCATCACAGCTGCAGTACTTCCAGTTCTGGCCATGGATGAAATATCCAGGAAAACAATCTTTCTTGTAGAGCTCTGGGGGAGTGGAGGGAAGTAAGGGAAAATGGGATAGGGTATTTCACAATCTTTCAAATTTTATTCCAAAACTGGGGGAAGATTCAGAGATTTGAAAGGATAGCACATTTTTTGCTTTATTTGGGTTTTGGCTATACTCTTAAATGCAACTTTTTACTGTAACTGTCAGAATATGTGGCAGCTCAGATAGTCAATAATCATGAAAAGAAAGGCACAACTGTTTCTAAAGTTTATGCATATTCAGTACTGTCCTAAAGTAACAAACATAAATTACTAGTATTGGTCTCTAAAATACAAAGAAAAAAAAATATTTTTTTGTTCCACATGCTGTATACTGAAAAATGAAGCTCCTTCTTTCTCTCAAGGTGTAGGGTCCTGGGCCCTTTGAAGGGGAAGGTTTCAATTCCAATCTTGCCATGGCTGTGTATGTATGCATACACATCCATAAAAACAAAATCACAGATGATCAAAACCTATTTCCAATAAGGCTATGAACCTCGCCAAACAAGAAATCAAACAGAAAATAAAATGTTACCATGTTAGCATGACTGGATCAGATCCTGCAAAAGAAAAAGGCTGACTTCAGAGGGGATTTGATCTGATTTAGAGCAGGAGAATGCTGCTGTCAACTATTTGTCTAAGAATAGGCACGTTGTCTAACAAGGACACTCTACTGTGTGTTTTGAAACCTCTTCTCAGTGTATTAAACAATATTTAATAAGCATGTCTGTATATTGTGTAATAGCACATGTATTTAGGGCATGCACAAAATAATTTGATCCCCATTTCATTGCATCAGTAGTGTAATTATTTCACTGCAGTAATAAAAAAGCAAAATAAACCCCTGGTTCTTTACCTCTCCTGTCATGTTGCATCGGGTCACTTTGTGTCACATGATGTGATATAATGTAACTCAATGCAAGGAGACACATGTCCCTTCTCATTGGAAATTTAAAGAAATGGAGCTTACTTTTCCCCTGTGGGAAACTATGCAGGTCAGGTGCCCAAGACTAGCTACGGGAAGTTTGATATCATCTCAGTTTCAGTACCTACATATTTCAACTCTTATGGCATTTTGAAAGGAAATGTGTTAGATGGCACAATTTAGCTGTAATACAGTACTTAATAAAGATAGCGTAAAAGGAATATAATTCCACAGCTTATGTTCCTTGTCACGGTGTGCACTGACACATATTGACAAAGAGACTCTTTTAAACAATACTTTTAAGCATACTTTTTGAAATATACACTATAAAACATGAAAGCCCTCCGAGAAACCTAATGCCGCTAAAAAGCACATGGGTATAGAATCAAGGGAACAGAACTGATTAATGATGAAGCCAAAACAAGACTTTTTTGATGAAAAATAGTGAAACAGTTAAGCACAGAGAATATAGATAAGGAAAATGTATAGGACCTGGGGCCAAGTTCCCATCTCAGTTACACTACCATAATTGTGGAATAATTCCATTTCAATTAATAGAGTTAATATGATGAGAATAGAATTAGCTATGTAATGAGCATGATTGAAACATAACGGTCAACCCAGCTCTGAGGCAGACTCTGTGATGTGTGCAAAGGACATATGAATCATCCTCAGTCCCATTTTACAGGTAGAGAAACAGAAAAAATCTCTCAGCAGGCCAATGTCCAAGATGGGACCAGGGAAACAGCTTAAATATATTTTTTAAATATTTAGACCCTGCTTTCTATGAAACCCAAAGGGGTTTGCAGGCTTTGAGGAATGCATTGATCTTGACCCAGAAAGATCTACATGCATTGATCTACCTCCCAAATTGTAGACAACTCTATTAATGATAATACAAATGTTTCATTCTTTCATTAAAAGCTAGGAAAACAACGGGGAGATATTCATAGAGAGGATGCAAAACTTCCCAGCAATGCATTCAGTTAGGAAGGTATTTCAATATTAAGCATCACTTCAAATAATTGTATTTTCAAGTGACGAGTGATGGGAACATCAACACCTTGGAGTCAACAGCTCTTCTAGCGAGCATCTCCCCAGTTTTCAAAGAAAAGAAAAAAAAAAAAAAAAAAAAGGAAGAAAGGTAGGGGGAAAAAAAAAAAAGCCAAGCCATTTGGCATGGACTTGTGCTTCTGTAGCATCAGCTGCTTCACCTGTAATCTCTAGTGCTGCTCTGCCCCCTTGTGCTGCTGCAACCGCAGAGCAGCCGCCCGCCCGCGCCTTTGTGCGGGCACCCCACGCTGCAGAGCCCCCACTGTCACTTCTCACTTCTCTGGCAAGTTCAAGGTCAGTGCCTAGCTATTTTCAGCTCATCTCTTCTTGATCCATGCAGAGAAATGACAAGGTAACGTGATTTGGGGTCAGCTGTATTACAGGAACCGTTACATAAACGGAGAAAGTGGAAATCAATCCTAGCTGACAGTGTCTTCAGGATAATCAGCGCTCACTCCATGCCGCTGTCAGCTCTCCTGCATCAAACACCATGTTACTTCTGTCAGATCTCTTTAACAAAACCATATTCTCACTTTTGGCAAAGTAAATAAATATTTCACTCGGGCTTGCATTTAATTCATTGTTTAGAGGACTTTAACACTTTGGACTTGCAAAGAGTCCACATTTATACAAGAAAAGACATCTTATCCCGTCATGTCCACTACTGCCTGCAAAGGGTGTTGGCAAAGATACAGTCGAGTCTTATGAAATACCCCATTCTTCATATTTTGTGCCTGATTTCTTCATGCAGATGATTGTCCTCCAATTCTCCGTATCAAGCAGACCTCGACTTCCTGAAGTCCTTACCTAACCCACGGTCATCCTCACCCTAGCCATATCAGGGCTTTTCCTCTAACGTTTTAGGACACCTTCCTCAATTTGTTTGATTATTATTACTTTATCTGAACCATTTCCTCCCCTAACTAGACATCTTCCCTAATGCAGAGTTATGAACATATCATTTCACAAGATGTGCCGCGTTAGCCACGTCTCGATGACAGCACATGGTATGTCAGTTTAGGGAAAGAGCAGCAATTCTATCCCACCCACCTTGTGCTCCCATGAAACTGCCAAGCCCGCAGTACTCCGCCGAAGAACAATTTACCATAATATTAGTTGTCAGTAAATTCAAAGACGGAACTCCTAAAGCTATAAAATGGATTAGAAGCAATTTAAAAAAGAATTAACAAACTAGAGTAAGAGTATACTGTCAACAAACAAATGCTTCATCATAGCACTGTAATTTGGAATTTTAATTACCCCTCTGCTTCTGTAACAAAACAATGTCTGAACTGGCAGCCATTTGAATCTCTCACAGGTCATTGAGCATTCTAGTTAATTACTCTATGAATAGCCTGTTTTTCTCCCCTCTGGAAACACGTTTCTAATGGCAGTCAAGGTCTGACAAATGTGTCATCTACATAATTAGCTAGGAAGCAACACAAAACATTAAACATGCTTTGTGCCGACAACTATCAAAACATTTCATTTGTTGTCAATTATTCATTACTTTGTAGGTTCTGAAGGGGTTGTTATTATGAAAATAAGTCCAGATGCTAACAAGGTTAGAGTTTTTTATTCAAATTAGTAATCAGAGGACTAACTTTAAAAAATGTATCCCATGTACATTTATGGCAGCATTCAATCAGTACTAAATTATAAACGAATTTAGTTAAGTTCCAGTTAAAATAGCCATGGCAGAGCACATAGACTAATTTGTAGAGTTGCATCTCTCTTTGAAGTTTTAGGATCTAAGCTGAAGTAGCAAACTTTCAGAACCTTTGGCAAGACTAATTTGTGCTTGGTAAATAGAGTAAAGATTTTCACAGCATGAGATAATGTAAGATTGAAAAAATAAAAAAAAAAAAATGGAGGTTTTTGAACCTTTTTTCTACCCTTCTGTCACACTGAGTAAAAGTCAAAATCAGCAATTCCAACTCATATAATATCTCGTCTGAACTTCAGTGTGGTTTAACAAGGAAGCCAAACCAGTCACATTCACCACTCCCCTAATAGAGCTGAAATGAATTTATCCTCGCTTTTAAGAAGAAATAGGTGCTGGTTATTTCTTTTTTCTATGATCTCATTATGATGCTGCCTATCAAGCTGAAATGGTACAGTGAAAATGTTTGGAAGAGAAATAAAGGGGGAGTTTCACAATAAAATTAACTTCTTTTTAGCCAAGATTATTTCAGATGAAGTACTATGGTACAAATATACAATGAAGAATACCTTCTCACAAGGCATATATAAGAAAAAAAGGGAAAAAAATATTCAGAAAACCAAAGGCTCATTCTGAGCCTGAAAAAACACCTGCACAATAAATGTTGATCCTGAAAAAGGGTTGGGAGGCAACTTGAGTTTTTCCATTGAGAAAAAATGCTTCTTGAAGGTAAGCTGAACCCTAAATTATTCTAATGCATCAATATTCTATGTTCAGCCTCTAAGTCAAAGAAGTTTCTAGTATGTAGGACATACATGAGCATGCAGGGGCACATCTGGGAGCGGTGCCCAGTGCAGGCTGAAGGCCCCTGCCCTGGAGCCAGAGCAGCTCCTCAGGTGGGGAGCAAGGGACACATGTAGGAAATGGCTGAAAAACTGGAGTCAAGGGCCGAACTAGTCAGTCTGCAAGCACGACACACGTCCAAGAGTAGATCTAGGTTTTGGAAACACAAAACCAGCTTGATTACAGTAAGGGGACATATGACACCTTTCATTTCTCATTTTTCTGCACTAAAAAGGAGAATGACTAACGTTACTCAACAAATTATTGGTTTTTTTTTAAATATTCATGTTCATGAAGTAAAAATGGACTGTGTTTATAGTCTCACTGCTTTCATACCCACCCTGAAATATCTGGAGCGAACAAGGTGTAAGCTTGTATTTATTAACAATTACCACACTTGTCATGGGAAGCTCATATACTTTTCTACATCTGTCCCAGTGTTATTATATGATTTGTGTAACACCTTGAAGGGAACACAGCTATTTCCTTACAGTGACAAAAGCAGATGCATCTGTTATGGACTAGTGTATGACGATAAAATTTTCAGTGAATAAAGTCTGGGCAGTCACTATTAGAACACAATAAAGGGAATATTTTTCCACTTCCACCTCAGATGTACACAGCTATGACAGGAGAAGGTTTTCTGCTTTTAGAAATATTTTGTCAAGCTTTATTTTTTCATCCAGGAAAAAAGTAAACTGGGGAGAAAAAGGAATCCTCAGAAACTTTCCCTAAATACACTGTACTATAAAAGAAGCTCTGATGATCTCTCAGAGATTGAAATAATCCATTTTCAGCTAAAACTACCCATAGCAATGAAACTGAAAATACTCAAAAAGAGGGCTGGAGACTGTCTTGTAATTAACATTAAACAGATAACATATTTACGAGGAAGTCAAAATATTTTGGAAGCTGATAATCCTGTAAGCCTTAACATGGTATAAAAACAACAAATAAATGCAAAGTGTTACTGTTACACATGCCTGCCTGATCAATGGTTTTCACATATTGATCTATAAATGGAGTTGACAGTCTGTGTTGGCTGCACATTTTCCAAGCAGCTCTATTTTTGTACAAAACCAATACGGGCAATTACCTTTGTTTGAGATGCCAAGTCTTATCAATTCAATGTGATTTAGTGTCATTTTAATTAAATATCAGGATCTACTTCAGGACAATCTATACAAACAAAGCCTCAAACTTGACTATAAGCTTGATTTGATGTAAACATGTACAAGCCCTGCAATTTCAAAATATGGCTCAAAAACTCTGCTAAACAGAAGGCTTATATTTTTAGCAATTTTATTTCTGTTTTTTTGGCTAGCCATAACTTTGGCAAGTGTTCTATGATCACAGGAGTAAGAAACAAAAGAAGATTGCTTCCCGTTTCCCTGATAATGTATTAGAGAGATAAATAAACCTACCAGTTTGTTTAACCTAATCAGAAAAAGCTCTAATACATTAACATTTTGGAATGTCTAAATAGATTCTAATTCTTAATATAGACACCAATAAAAAAAGACATTTCATTGTTTGAAGTTGTTCTGAATGAAGCAAAATGCAGTTCCCTGGGGTTTAACAGATGAAAATAGCAAATATTCATTTACATTTCTAGTTCAGACACTAACATTATGCACAGAAAGAGCCCTTGCTTACCACAGTCTGTGTCCAGCTTCATGATTTGTGCTCTTTAAACTCTACATTAATATTAGTTTCAACCTTTACACAAAGCTCAAGCATTTCCATTGAAATAAATAACGTAAACCCCCAAGAATCTGGCTTTTGCGTCAGTTATCTTATGCATTCCACATTTGCATCTTCACTACTATAAAATGCACAAGTGCATATGGCCCTACTGATGTATGATGCATATCCTTCTTTGTCACAGTATAGAAAATAATCTGTCCACCTTCAGAAGTATAGCCCCAGGTGTGCTTACAAGCATCACAGCAAATGTTTGAGAATACAACAAATCCCTTAGAGAAAATTATGTATTTTCTTCTCTATAAATCACCAGTCATCTTTCTGGTTTTTTTGCCTGTTTTTTGCCCTTTATTGTCAGGAGAGTTCAGTTCTTTCCCAAATATGTTTTAGAAATATATATTTCTGTTGATTGTTCAAAATGTGCCAAATGCTGATTGCCTTAATCCACTGAAGTCAGTGGGTTTTGCATTAGTCGAGTAAAAAGGATTTGACCCATTTATTAATAGAACATAGAGTATAGTGCACATGCTGAGTATGAGTGGCAAAAGAGTGAGATGGAGTCCCTTATTCAGCTATTTCTAGTTTTTAAAGAGAAAAAATATCTCTGATGATACAATAAAAATATTCAGTCAATGTAAAATAGAAAATAAGCATAATCAGTAGATACCATGTAGATTATATATATCATCTAAACAGATGCAGACTGGTGAAAACAACAAATTTCCAAATAGAAAAATCAGGATAAATCCTTTTTATCTTTGAGCACAAAATAATTAGCTTTGCTTAACATACTGGTAATACGTATCTTTTAGCAGGGATCTGCGTGCCTTTAAACCAAAAGTGAAAACTGTGTCTATAAGTGCACTGGAAAAGAGCATCACAAATTTTAAAACAAGATTACTAAATATATATGCATGTGTGTGTATCAGTTGGACGCTGCTTTTTCAAGACACTCGGACACACAGAGACTACTCTCCTCCATTACTTTCCCCAAAATCCTTCACAAGTCACATGCACGGATTCAGATATGTCAGCATGCAATTGATACACGCAGTTGATATTTTCACTGGCCTTTTAACTTGAATCTCACTGCATTTAAAGCACATATTTTGAAAACGTTTGGATCCTTAGAAATTTTGCTTTTAGTTTGGGTGTTAGCAAACTACTTTAAGAGGCTTATTTAAGCAAATACACCAAAACACTTTCAGTCTGTCAATATCTAGTCAGAATATTCTGCATGGCAAAAAGAGATGAAAAGAATTGAAATAGAAAGGAAATTAGTAGCATGGCAAGCTTTCAATCTATTATGTCGGAGCCAAGTTTGCTTGGTAAAATGACATATACTCAGTAAAATTCCACTTTTATATAATTAGCTACTAAACAAATATAACACAAAGCAACTTTTCAGCTCTCAGCCAATGAACATATATTGTACCTGCTATGGTTATTGGAATGCGGCAGTGAATATTTATGTCTAATTTAACTTTTTAGAGCCCTTGCTCTGTAACAGTCCAGCATACTATCCCCAAAACTAAAGTTATGTAACAAGGTAATATCAACAATGAGAAACTGCATGATAAAATCCTGCCCAAAAGTGAAAAATGCTAATTTTGTCTCATTTAGCAGCTGGATACAGAAATGCTCATTAGTTTTAAGAGGGTTAATCCTTTTAACTTTTGCATATTGATATGCCAATTATGCCTAATTGTACAAGAGGCATCAGTCAAGGTAATAGTGCATAAACACATGAAAGTTATTAAGTACATCCCAACATGTAATAAAGTAGGTGTTAATTGGTAGCTGAGTTCTGCAGGCTATTGAGGTGGATAATTCATTGAGAGATGGATCACTTGTAATTTCTCTACATAATTCCTTTTGCAGTCTCATGCTGTGATGTTTTCATGCTTGTCAAAAACAACTGCAGCCTAGTGCCTTTTGTTAAACACAGCCAATAAAATATGTTAGGCATCATTAAATATACTTAACTTTTAAACTTTTTCAAAGGTACAGCTCTTCCTGATAATACATTATAGTGTTCCCAGTAAATTAGTATAAGCATCGTTTCAGGTTTGTAATGGAGGAACATTTCACGTCAGATAAAAAGGAAGAAACATGTACAGTGTGTCTGAGGCAAACAATATAGTTTAAATGGAAGGTAAATGAGTATCTTATCAGCTGCTAAGATCTAAGCAGAATTTTCTCCCTGGAAATATAAGGTGAAATGAATTATGTTATACCAGAGAAATTAATGTTTAAAATAATGTAATTCTAAATAAGTCTGAATTTTAAGTCTGAACTATGAGTAAACAGGGAAGAAAATACAGATGTTATTGTAGGCTTCCTCCATTTAATAACTTTGTTAGAAAGCTGAATATTTCATAGGAATCCATTAGCTCAACAAAACAAAAAAGCAATGGTTGGCATGGTTGTGAGAAGTCACTGAGACCTGGGACTCTGTCCCCAGCTAACAGAGTTTTCTCCCTCATTTGCATTCTCTGAGAACAAAATGGATCTGGAGTCCAAAAAGTGGCTAACATTGCATAAATAATTTTGTAACATCATATGGCCTCAGCTGCAAGTTGCCACCATTATGGAAGAAAATTAACCAGGGGAGACTCATACCAATCAGTTTGTTTAGTAGCTCAGAAGGAGTACAGGGGCAGGGACGCAACTGGCAATAGAGTTCATCACTAACTATTTAATTTCTAAAAAAGATGGCAATGGATAAAAAATTACTCAACTCTTTCAACTCTGTCAACTATTAAAATAATAAGGGAACTTCAGAGCCTGATGTTTTACAATTCATTCATTCTTACAGCAAGAATTGGTTTTTTTACGGACAAAGTTGTCCTTTATTTGTGGAGTTGTAATTTCCATTTCTTTTCTTTTGTCTGCTTTTAAAGTTTGTTTTTTGAGAAATCATGACACATATCTGATACTGTATTATTCTCTACATCAGCCATACTTAAGTACTGTAACACTTCAGAGTTGAAATGATGAATAGATGCTGTGATCACGACCACCAAAGCCAAATTTTGTCTTTCATTAAAGAAAAATTGTTATTCCAATGCCTAGCCATATTCCTAAAAATGTATTAGTGCCATTAAATCCTTCCTTGCAAGGGCTGATCATGAAACCAGTATCTTTAACCACACTTAAAATAATTCTGTATTTTTTAAAAAATTGGAAGACTCAGAAAATATTAGCAGTATTTTACTTACAGGCTCAGCAACTTTCACATTCTCGGACAGAATCATAGATTTGCTTTGGCTCAGTCTATCGTGGTGACTGTTGGTGTTTTTGATCCTCATTTGAACAGCCCCCGTATTGTGGTGGGAAGGATTAGGCTTTTCAGAAGCTGTATCAGAAGTTGTAGACCTTTCCATGGTTACTTGGATAACCTGAAGAACATAAAATAAGAGCATTAATCTAGGGACCCTTCATACAGAAATGTATCAATGCCAGTTATATGTCACTGTAGTCAGGAGAAGAAGCTGAGTTATCTTTCTGGCAAGATCTTGATCATCTTTGAACACCAGGATAACTATCATCTGTGTCAACCTGTAGTTTTATTATTGTCCTTATCACTCACCCATCCAATCTGCCTTGGAAGAGTTAGTTTATGTAAAAGATTATCCTTATCTCAAAAGCCATTCTCCTCTATGGTGTAATCTCCCTGCAAGCCTCTGTCACGTCCAGCTGGCAGTCACTACACTTTGTCTTTGGCCCCGCTCACACTCCACATTTGAAATCTTGCAAAGGAAAATGACATGCTGTGAAGCCAATTAACATATCTTACCTCCACAGTTCGATACATGCATGTTACAAGTGCATTACAGGACCACGCTGCAACTCGGCAAGCGTCCTAGATTCAAACCCAGATCAGATAAAACTTCCCTTAATTTTTACTGTTCTACCAACAGTGCAGATAAGATTTCTGGTTTTCTGTTCGTTTTAAAAATTTTGAAATGAATAAATGGCTGAGCACATCAGCCCTCAAGGCCTTGGAGGGACTGGGGGGGAACTTGTACCTTCTCTAGCAGTGCTGCTGTTCAACCTCCTGTCTCGGCATTAGTACAACTCAACAAACTCTGTACTAGCTATTCAAAGTCCCAAAACATTTTTCATCAGCAAGAGTTGCTTTATATTACCTGTACAAAACATCAGGACAGTGATGTACAACACTCGCTCTATTTTCTTTTCCCCTAGTTCACCCTGGCACTACTATATGTAAATCATGGGTGAAGTAGTATGGTAAAAGTCACAAGAAAACTTGCTATTTATATTGTGATGTAACTATATGAGAAAATGTGTAAGGAAGAGATACTATATAAGCTGGAATTGCTGGTTTCCCAACTATGGAGCCAGGGAAATGGAAATCCATTTAAGCACAGTTATAACATAAACTGTTGAAAATCAGCATTTTCCAAATGGGTTTGAAAAGCACAAGTTTTTCTAGCAACATCTCCCCGATTTCTGAAGATTCAAAAAGATGAAATTCCCTGATTTCAGGAAAGTCCATTTCTATGAAGGCATTAGAGTAGAGGAAGATACGGTACTGGTGTGAAGGTGGGAGGGGGAGATGAGAAGCATTACTGGATGTCTCTGGGTAGGACCACAGCTCTTGTGCTGGTGAAAGGACAGTTCTCATAGCTCTGCCCTCTCCTGACCCTGATAAATCAATTCCTTACAGGAAACTGCCTTAGATGTAGAGGAAGATAACGAGAGGTCATGCAGACACAGAATTGTTGCGGTTGGAAGACACCTCTGCAGGGCATTTGCTCCAACCCCCCTGTCCAAGCAGGACCACCTAGAGGTGGTTGCCCAGGACCATGTCCAGAGGCTTTCTAATATCTTCAGGGGATTTAAACTCATATAGCCAGAGATATGAAAACAGGAGGAAACACAGCATTCTTCAAGAGAGAAATGAGAAGAAGAAAGTGCTTCAATATTAGCCATTACTCCCTCAGCATTATGTGCCATGATAGAAACACTAACTTTAATAACAGCAACAATAAATCTTATGCTCATTGTCTGTTTCTTGCATTGAATTAGTTACTCAAAGATCCCTACAGAAGTTAAGCCACAGAAAGAGAGGAGAAAAATTTGACTAAAGCTGTGTCCTGCTACTCAGGAGTATGCATGCCTATTTCTGCTGCAGAGCTGGTATAGGACACCGGGGAAAACTCTTTACGTGGACCTTTGATAGATGACACTGTGTGTTCTCCCCGCAAGACACTTCTCACAACCCTTTGGAGCAGTTGCTACTCCAGCCCATGTCTCAGGGACACTTTGCCATTTTGGCAGTAAGGTCTAAGTAGGAATGATTTCTTCCTCCTTCTAAACTTGGAGAGCCAAACCATTTTGTATTTCATGTTGGTATCAAATCAAAATTGCTTCTCAACAGATTTTCAGTAGGCTCCAGGCTGGAGAGCTGATCAGACTCGAGAGACGAGAGCAACACTGGCTCTGTCACTGATCCAATGTTTGGCTGGAGCACATCTCTCAGATTTTCTTCTGAAATCTCCCACCTATAAAACTCTGACATATCTCTTCTTGGGAGCATTATGAGTTTTAACTGGGTAGTCTCTGTCTGGTGTTGTCAGTACATGATGTGCTATAAAAAAGTTTAATAGTATGACAAAGTCATGCCCTGGATCTCAAGTAGGAACACAGTCAGTAAATGACAAGTCTGCAAAGACTTCTGAAAATTTTTATTCTGATCTCGTTGAACCTTAGTTAATTTTCCACAAAACTGCCACTAATTCACACACATCAGAGTATTACAAGGAGATTTTCTGAGGCACCAAAATTACAGGGAGCAACATAAAAGAAAAGAAAAACGCCCAAACCCCAACATTTCCACCATCAGATTTTATTTGTCTTAGTGTAGAGCATGGCAAGTTCTTGCAGACTATGAAAAGAAAGGTCATGTGTCAAAAGTTGCTCCCTTAGGATTTCCAGGTAGAAGTCCTTTGCTGTCCAAAATCCATTAAGACTCCTCACAGCGTTATCAGCCCTGCATGCCAGTAGATGGCACCCTGAATATGAGCTCCACAAACGCAACGGCATTGCATTCACGTTTGCAAGAATTTAGTAGTACTTACACTCAGCCCTCTTTTTTTAATTATATTTTTAAAACTTTTAAAAAAATAACAGAGGGGAAGAGAGTCAGGAAACAGATCAAATATTAACAGAAAATATAAAAAGGATCCTATCTGATGCTTTTATGATTTGGTGCTTCCAAACTGTTATTAGCACCAGGGCCAAGTTTGGACCGGTTTTGCAGGGGAATTCGTTTCACATACTTTGGAAGGCAGAGCTGCCAAGCCCTGTGCAACTGCTTGTGAGGCACTCCATGTTCATTATATAATTAGCTAATTTGCCTTTTGGCAAATAGTTAGCATCTGGATATAAATTTTAGTTTTGAAACCTCCTACAGTTGATTTGCTGGAGAAAGGCATTAAACCAAGACAGACCTTCCCTGCCCCCCTTCCTTGTTGTTTATAGGGTTTCTGGAGCAAAGGAGCAACATAACTTTAAGGCATTCACCTAAGAGAAGGGGAGCAGGGAACACCCTGAAAAAAACCTCTTGGAAGTACCTGTTTTGGGGCACTGTGGAACAGAAGCAGCAGGTTGTATAAGGGTGGGGAAAAGTTGTTGGACAGTACAGGTACAAGAAAAATTCTTGACATGAGGTTAGACAGATGATACAGGAAGGGAAAACTGATTCACAGAGTAGGGAAAAAAGGTTATGTTGGATATGAGAAAGGAGAAGTTTAATTTCTGGAGAGTGGGTAAATCAGCTTGCTTACGGGGCAAGAAACACCACTGAGCTGAAGGGACAAAATCATCTTTCTGACTAGGACAACAAAAGCAATCCAGTCCTACACAGACAGCCACTTTTGAAGATAACCTCAGAAGTTCGAGAGTCCTCACTGAAGGAAGAAGCGGTTCATACTTTAACTGAAATTCACAACCTCAGTGGGTTAACACTTGCAGTCACCTTCCTCACAAATTGGTCCATGTGTTTGGGATGCTTGGAGAGGAGACAAGCCTGCTCCAGCAAGTAGCACAGCATCCCCACAGTGAACCAGGCTGAGCTGAAGACAGACCTCAGACACCAACCTCAGGTGTGAGGTGGCTGCTAAATAGCCAAGTGGCATTTGACTTATCTGGCAGATCATTGGTTAAGATCCTAAACCCCTGATTTCTACATGTACAGTTGACTTTCACACACGTAGTATGGAAGTAATGAGTATCACAGAGATGAAAAACAGAAAGGTTATTGCAGATGCAAATCCGCACACACGGTAAAAACATCCCTTTTCTGAGAATCATGTCCAGGTTAAAGGAGTTACACAGCAAATTGTGGAGATCAGATTTCAGTCTTCCTCACAAAGTGCTGCGTCTTGGCAAAACTATTTTTCAAGAACATTTTCTGTAACATTTCCTTTAGAAACAGTGCTTGCAGAAAATCTTGATGCCTGATAACCACAAAAATATTTCAATTATTTCTCATTTTCCTTTGATGGGGAAAAATTATTTTCTGCCTTTTCTCTTCGAAAAGAGAAAGGTGATGATAAAAAAACCAAAGTAACATTGTTAACTTCCCCATGAAAAACAAAACAAATCAAATCATTCCTTTTGGTATTTATAATTTCCATGAAAAAAAGTAAAAATATACTTTTTAGCTGTTTGAAGAAATTAAGACATCATGTTTATCTCACTTTCATTCTTATGTCTTTGGTAGCTTAATTATTGTTTCTGTCTCACGATAGCAGACAGTAACTATTCCTCTCCTACAGCAAATCATGGAGCTAGAGGAACTTTTATATTGCATTTATCAGGTTTTTAATCCATTTTGACATGTTGTTTTGTCCAGAATTGATCATATAATGAGTGGACTGACCAGTATTACCCAAGAACTGTATTTCATGAGTTTTGGTACAGTATCAATAAAGTTAGCATATAGGTTTTCTACAAAGCAAAGCAAAGCATTAGTTCTTCAAGAAACAAGAGGGTAGCAGTATTTCAAAATTTTGGCTTGAGCTATGCCTACATTCCCTACAGCTACGTACAGTGAAAGACAGAATACAACTGTTCATTCATTAGCAACTTGTGCCAAGTAGTTGTAACAAGTATTTTTATCTAAGAAAGGAAAAAATCTATCCATGATTAATATAATGTGTTACATTTGTGATTCAGGATTATGAGGTCTAAAACATTGTGTATATTTTTCAAAATTTCTCAATATAAGGTTTTAATTTCTTCAACTTTTTTCCTTATGACATATGCACCACTATCAAGTCAGAAGCATAATGAACATGAAAGTGCTCAACATAGTAACGTGAAAACACTGCAAAATTAAAGCACATCTTGTTACATTCACTAACTCCATTCTTCTGCTGAAGAGCATTCTGTATATGAAAAGCATCCATTGAAACCTAATGCAACAATATTACAGAAAAATAAAATTCAACACTAGGTTCACCATTACACTTAGACACGTGAGCTTGAAAAAACATAGAAATGGAAGAGGAAGTAAGAGTTAACAAATGAAAAAACAAGCTAATGCCACACACGTGGTGAGTCAGAGCATTTTTAAAGGAGAAAACGTACTGCTGTGTCTGTGAAAGAAGCGTTTAAAATCAACACACCTACGTAAATATTTCTGCTGTTGGGTTTTGCTCTTAGCCTTTGCTACACTGTTTGTTATCTCTGCTGAAGTACAGCTCAGGGGCAGTAAGTGCTTAAACACACAACTGATGGAAATAAAGGGGAACAGATGAAAAAAATATCGGTAAAGAGAGAGGGTAACAAGTAAATTGCCACAGAGCTTTTTTCAATTATTCTTATCTGCACTCTGCTGTGTCTTTATTTTTTTCAACTATCCCCACCACACTGCTCTCATAGCTAACACGTCACACATCTGCGCCCAGGGCACGGACACAAACAGCAAAGGCTGCTGAGGGATACGGTGTGCTGGGCTGGTGCCCAGAAGTGTCCTGAAGCCAGTTTATCTGAGTACTAGAAAAACAGAAAAATCCATTGTAATGAAAATACAAAGCAGATGTAACATTCCTATGCCTTTTCCTTTGCAAAAAGATGTCATCCAGCCTGGAATAATTTGTACTTAGGAACTAGCATTAATTTCAACCATCAGTCATATCTCTAGTCAAAGTAGGAGATCAGGAACGACACTACATCACCATTGTCTGGGTCTTTACTCCAGTTTTATCCTTTTATACCAGATGATAGACAATAAAGCAAAATTTCGTGCTGAGTTCAGTCTGCTGTAAAATGTTAAATGTCCTAAACTCAACAGCACAGTTTCCCTTATCAACCGAAATTGTAATCTCAGCAAACATCAAGCGAGTTAGTCGATACAACCCAAGTCCTACCAAAGCCATGCTCATCAGCATTAATTATCACGGCCCCTTTTAATTTTTTCACCCGTTGCAACCATATTAGACCTTCGGTGGTGTCTCTCAGAAGAGACAACACACTGAACAAGGATCACGGGGGTCATCTTACCTCATGTGTCTAAAGGCTGGCTTTGTAGTCACTGTTTTCTAGTCCAGTATTTGAGGACTTTGCAAATAAAAGCAGAAATAGCCCACAGAGTTCTTCAGGCAACTCTAATTTACATGTACAGTTACCCATGCCTCTCCTGTGGTCAAAGAGAAGAGTAAAACATCTTTTCCATTTTGTTTGTAGCAATATCTCACTGCCCAACATTTCTCTGTTACCATGTGTGGAATGCGCTGCTCAGCCCATTGTTCACTATTTTATTTATGCTCTGAGGTATATAATCCAGTCTCTGTGAGGATGCACCTAAAGGCAAATTTCCTGACATAGCTTGGCCCAAATCATAGCAAGCTTCCTAGGCAGTAGCCCAGTACAAGAAGTAAAGCATTTTCAAACATTGCTGTTAAAGAGCTCTTAGGCTAAAGAATCTTTTATCCTTGAGATTTTAACTTGGTCCTTGATATGACGATCATTTCAAACTTTTTGGTTTATTCTCTTATATTAAAAGAGGGTTATATTTTACAATAACACTTGGTTAATAACGACACAATTCTCATGATTGAAATCTCATGTACCAGCTTAATATCAAGTAGGAACAAAGTGTGTTATTATTTAAAATAATTTCTTCCTACTTGGTGCAATACAGGACATATGATTCCAGACAGGTCTTAAAGGCCTGATCCTGATCTCAGGTTCACAGTGAACCCACTGAAGTTGATGGAATTACAGCCAAGAAAAAGTAATACCAAGCACACCCGAGGAGGAAAGCCAAAACATTTATTGAATTACTGAGCCAGGTATAGAAACACACTTTATAATAAGCTGCAAGGGGGAAGGATACAGAATTGCACCATTGTATAGCAGTAACTATGTTGTTCAATTTTGGGTCTAAGAACATACTGTAAGGTTGTTTTCATGACTGAGTTCCTAAGAATTAAAGTGTTAAAATGCAGTACTTTATTTCTCATTCCTGGTAGTTACCACACATATTAGGAAGATGTGATTCTTTACTTACAGTACGTCACATGGGTCTACACCGCACAATAACTTACATACTGTTACAGTTCGATGCTTCAGTGATTTCCTGCTCATGGACTGAAACACTAAAAATATGAGAAGCTTTCTGCTATGAAGATTGACTGTAGGTTTTTTTTCTATTTTTTCAACTAGTAATAGCACCTTACACAATAAAAAATTAAAAGGATAAAATAATAGAAGGCTGATGTTGAGTCCCACTTCCTAGCAGATGACAGCAAAATGTCTTAACCAAATACACAGTTTCAGTGGAAATATTATTAATCTTTATAAACTGTTGCTCGATTTGACTCAAGGATTAGATGAAGAGAGTCATGAAGACAGAAAGTGTGACTAGCTGTGCAATGGCTATCAATGAGGTTTTAAGCAGGGGCTAAGGTCCTCCTTTGTGTAATTCTGAAATTTTGTACAAGATGATAGCCGAAAGCCCTGGGATCTGTTCCCTGCTACATGTAGACCTTTAAAAATAGCAGGATCAGATGACAAAGAAAAACAGGGATCTGGAAAAGCTACTTGTACCTTATAGGGCAGAGATGTTCTGTCTCTGAAAATGCTTTCCTATCTGGATAGAAATGGCCTGAGACTTAGAAAAGGAAGAGAATGGGAGACAGTTAGTGTTCCAAAGTTGTGCAGGTATGATGAACTCTTTATATCCATATTTAATGACGACAGATCCAACTTTTCAGATCCAGCTCTACTCTAATCCTGTAATCCTCCATGACCTGCTACCTACAGGACTTCCCTGCACAAATAAAAACTTGCTAGAAAATATCGCTAGAATATTATTGTAAACAACAAAAACACTTGCAACAGGGTAGAAGAGCTTCTTCAAGTCAGCAGGTGACTGCATATGGTCATGTCTCTTCTCGCATCACTTAGTTTCTTAATTAAATTACATGTGAAGGTCTCAGGAAAGGTAACAGTTGTTTCAAAAGTTCGTCTGTCCCAATATATCATATGGGATAGCATAATGGAGTCTATTTTCACCACTCCTATGTCAATTTAATATCTCGGTTTCAAGTGGAACTTGAAGCTAAAAGTATCCTTTGTGTACAGTTTGGCCTGCATATGTTCTGGGAACATTCGTCCATAGTAGAAATTCAGTTGAATATGTAAAAGAACATGCCTGGGAAAAATTGCTACTTCTAGGTCTTCCTGCTTGGCAGCGCATTTCATTTCTTTCTGGAGTGCATCTGATCTGCGACACCTGCCTCCATTTTCCATGCTGTGCAAGCTAGACTACAATCCTTCAAATGAAGAATACTGGTCATATATACACAGTATTAAAAAAAACAAACTAGGAATATCATCTGATATGTAACATTTCTGGTGCATCCTACGTCACTGAATAGCAGAATGAGTATGGTTTAGACATTAAACCAATGGCACCAAGTAGTTTACAGCATCATAAAAGTTCATCACAACTTAGCTGATTTCACACAAATAAGACCTGAGAAGTGCTAGAGGGGAAAGCTTGGTTATTCCTGACCTGCCCTTACCTAACACAAGAGGAAAAAGATAATTTCCTTCTACCTCCTTCCTTTCTGCTATACATTTATATACTGCAGATAAGTACAGAGTAGAGTCATGGCTTTCCAACCACCACAAGTAAGATTGACCAGCTCTAAACACATTTTACACCTGCATATGATGCTTGTCGCACGGTAACTTTTTAGTTTAAAGCTGTCTAATTCCGAATAAAAAAAAAAATCCAATGTTTTCTCTAGGAAGATCACATAAGAATCACAAATTTTCTCCGGTGCTTGAAAGAAATCTGTTCCTATAGCCTAAATGTTCAGAAAAGTGTTGTTACTTTTAATGTTGCCAGATCTGAAGTGATGAGATACTATGGGAAAGGTTATTCTTGCAGTATTTACAGATACAAGCAGAAGCAGAAGTGACAGAAATTTCAAAGTAAGACTGCTTGAAATACTTCCAGCTCAATTTTGCAGAACTCCTCACAGAGATTTGGATATTCATCCAAACTTTCCATGCTTACCTGAACTAGACATGTGGTGATGGTAATTTTGGAACAGCCCAAACTCTCTAGAGAAGTAGAAGAGTTAGTACCACAAGACAAACTGATGTATTAGAAAAATATTTTTTAAACGCCTGAAAGCTTGCTGCAAATAGCCAAAGAAACAAACTTCCTATGGGTTCTAAATTTCAGAGCTTTGTCAACAGAAATTTGAGTTTCAGTTTGACAGTGGTTATATGAAGAAGCTTTCACAAGGCCAGCTTGGCTAGGACATTACAGCACCTTTGTGACCTGCACCACATTCATGTACAGGCACATGCTCCACTGGTTGATCCACAGTGGAGGAAGCACCTCACGTTCATCACTAAGTTTTATCCCACTCTACCTCTAAATCAGTTATGCACTACTGAGCACTTGGAGCAATTGTAAGTCATGCCTCAGTTTGCCTCCTGGTCCTTAGTCCCTACGCCTGTAGCATTCCCATCACTAGGAAAAAAGCCTTCTTGAGATCTGTTAAGCCTTTGGTGAAGCTGTGGCAGTTGTTTTAATCTCTTAGAATATCTTAGAGTCCCTCAATTTAGTAGTTTAAATAAACTTTTTCCATGTCTTAATCCGTTTACAGTTCCATATATCCATCATCCTAGAGGAGACTTGTCTATCAAACTGAGATACTGAGATTATTGAATAGGAAAGACTTTAAAGCCCCTCAGACTTTAAAAACAAATTAAAAGAATAAACTTACAATAAAACTATTCCTTTCTTTTTTATTTCAAACTTACAACAAAACTATCTCTGACACTGCCTGTCTCTAGTGCCTACAAGAGGTTTACCTCTTATGCAGATAACAAGACCCCCTCCTTCCCAGTCCCCAGGATAATGTTCAATTCCCCATGCTGTGCACATGAAACAGTCCCTCCTACCCTCTCTCAATCTTCCTCCATACATATCTGCAGCAGTTTTTGTGCTGTGATCCTGCAGCTGCTCCCTTACTTCTTCTCACTGCTCCCACTTCCCATCTGAGGGGGGAAAAAAAAAGCTCCAGACACTTTTAATCTGTTCCCACACTCCATCTCCACTTTCTTTTGCAGATCTCCCGGTGCTGCTCTTGTAAGAGACACTGCTGTGAAATGCAGCAGAGCCGGCACCTACAGTTTTAGGAGAAAACTTTTCAGCTACAGCAGGAACTAGAAGGGGAAATTCTTTGTGACTTGCATCAAGCAAGCCCCTCTTCTGCATTTCATGGGGCTCCTGGTTTGCTTTCTTCACCAGCCACCTCTGCCCTGGCCCAGAGCAGAGCAGAAGGCAGCAGGAGTGCCTGTCCCACGACGCTGCTCCTCAGCACCACGTGGCAAAGCGGGGAGAAGACAAAGGTGTTTGTTTTATGTGATAGCATCTGATATCACATTGTGTAGCTAACATGTCTGCTTTCAGCAAAGGAGAAATACCAAGGGTACTGTGGTGTGAAAAATATCATTGATTATGCCAGAAGTTTGAGCATAGGCTCTGTTAATTATATCTAAAATTTTTACTGCAAATGTACATGGTTTTGTGAAGGACCAAGGAAAATTTTATTTCACTAATGACTCCAGAAACCTCGTATGCATGCTTTCTGTGGGCCAGGAGACCAGAGCCCACCTGTACCACCAGTCCCACCACAGACGTGCTGCACTTGGTAGGAACAGTTAGTCAGCAGTGACAGCAGGAGCGCGGTGGTGCCAGATCCACGTGTGAACACCAACAGCCATAGTGAGAAGAGTGGCAGCCATTCATCTGCCCCCAGCATTGTTAAGAGCAAAAATACTTAACAAATATTACATTTTCTGTCGGCTGTAGGTTTATTAGGTAGTGTGGTAACATGCAGAGCTGATGGACTCCTCAAATCCCTTATTGGCTGAAATTGCTGCACTCAGCTCAAGTGAGTCTTTGCAGTCCTACATACCTGAGTTAAAACGTCCTTACAGTGCATCAACATTATTCCCTAAACATCTGTATCTTGGTGCATGATACAGGTCTGGTAAGAAATCTCTGCTTTTAGCTTTTTTCATTCTTTTATTTTTATACATTTATTGCTCTACATCTTAATAGATTCCCTCTCTTCACTTGCACTCTAGGAAAGATTTTATAAAAAGACCCAAACTTTAGATGAAAATTACAATTAGAAAAGAAGTTTTCCAATTAAAATCTCTGTGCAGCAATTCTGAATGTCTCAGGTCTGTATAACTGCACACTACTCAATCCAGAGCCAGTGCTAGACTGTCCAAAGGAAATTCAAGAATAGGTTGAAAAGCCCAGTTTCTCTAAACCTCTGCTAAGACAGGGGTCACTCCTTGCCTTAGGCAGGGCCTAGGATTAATGAGCAAGGAGGACTTGCTTTTATTTGAACTGTTTCTTCTTCCTTTGCCACTCCAAGAAGAGTGGATGGATTAATGCCACCTCCTAGTCCAAAAATCACCACAAGAATTTGATTACTTATTACTACTGGTTACTATACTTTGCTTTTTTTGCTAATAATGTAACCAAGCATGCAACATACTGCTGATAATAGAAACATTAATCTTTCTAGATCAAACCTCAGTGCTAATCAGCCCAAAGCACAATAGGCAGCATGTGTCAGAGCAGCTCTGGCAGTTGGAAAGACTGATGTAACACCTTCCTAGTGGAAAACGTTGATTCATTTGTAGCAAAGCTATTTGCTAGAAATGCATTTTGTCTGAAAGAGCCCAGGGAGGCTTCTGTTGCTGTTTGCTGTGGATGTCCTTGGCGTTACCCTCAGGCTCTCCTGCAGTGTGCGCAGGGGTTTGGCTCTGACCAGCATCACCATGTGGTCTGGGGTTCCCCCAGCCAGTGGGACACGCTGCCACTGTTGGGTCCATTCCCCCACCGTGGGCTGCTCAGTTCCCCCAAGTCCCCTGCCCCAAGCAGACATCTGACTGTCTCAGCAGCAGGTGCCTCCCGAGCCACAGCTGTAGACACCAGAAATGCTGGTGAGCATCCTGACACCTAGCAGGCTGGTGACAGACCCACCAGCCATGGAGGTGGTTCTCTTGGAGACAGAACTCCAGAGCTTCAATTGTCTTCACAAAATAACTGTCATTTCTCTCCTCACCACAAAGGAAGGGAGTTGAGCAACATCCTGAGCAGAAGACAAACAAGTACAGGTGGTAAGCACTGTGCCTTGCCTAGGAGAGGCTTCGGTATCTGGTGCAGATAGGCATTTCAGTATCTGATTCAGCACCAAATACAGTGGTGACTTTGCTCAGGGTGTGGCAGGAAAAGAAATAAGAAACAAAAAGCAAGCACGTACTTAAAGCACGTCCCTTCAGCTCTAAGCCACATTCACTTCTGTTTTTCCTTCCTCCTTACTTCCCCCTCCCCTCTTATCATGTTGCAGTTGTGCTGAAAACTGGTGGGTATCTTGGAGAAGGAGACAGAAGTCACTTTAAGTTCATTTGTTTGAGGACCATGCCTGTTCAGTGTATCAGGCACAGGCTTTGGAAGAAATATTCATGAAAACCTACAGTACCAACAAGTGAATGATTTAATGCCTGTCAGTCTCAAATGGCAGGAAGTGTTACACTGTGTCTTAAACAACCTTAACCACTAACCATAGCAATATCAAACTCATTTAGTTAATTCATTGAAGAAATGTTTTAGTAGGTACCTGTGTCTGTGTTAGTATTTTGTAACGTAACTTGCACATACCCCCAGAAGTTTAGAAGCTAATTTGGAGAACACCAATATCTGTTTAACCCTCTGATAACTTTCCCATTTGGTTCCCCAAACAGTTCTTTCTCATGCTAAAGTGAATGAAAATACAGAGAAATTAAGAGAAAAATGCCAAAATTTTAAAGCTGCATGAGTTCTTACTTTCTGGCAAAGAGGACTCCCTTTTATACATGCCAGACCTCAACACTTCCAGGTGACTTCAGCATGAGCCAGTAATGCACTGAAAATCTGCTCCAGCATGACCTGGCTGCCTTCACAGACTGAGCTCCAGCATAAATTCGATTTGCCCCAGGGTCAGTTTGCAACATCTAAATATCCATGCCCAGAAAATTAATGCCTGCTTTTTTCATTCAGACAGCCTTCTTAAAAAAAAAAAAAAATCCAGTAGAATTTCTTTTGCTTCTATTTCAGACAGCCTGGAAGTTTGCTCCCCAAGGTGCTTCAAGTTGTAATAAAGATGATGGAAGTCCACAGACTCTGTAATAAGAGGTCTCACTCTTAAAATGAAAATAGATCTGCATTGAGGAAGTCCCTGTGCAAATGAGTTGCTAACAGTGCTTGTTCTGTAGTGAGTCTCCAAAACAACTTTTTCATAGTATTTCTCAAATCAGGTAAGACTGACAGAGTCCTGTTGAGTGTGTGAAGGCACAATATTAACATCCAGCACAGCAAAACAACAACCACCTCTGTCTTTCAGATGTCAATAAGACAGTTGTCAGTGAAATTAAGATTTGTTGAGATTGCTGGTTGAAGCAGACCAACCTTATGAGAAGGTTTCAGAGCAGGTGACACCAATGCCTCCTGACCTAGACCAAGTTCACAGGTTCCCAAATGCACACCCAAAGGGAAGTGTGCTGTTGTGAGCAAGCTGAAGGCAGCAGGGCCTTCAGCGTCCTCTGAGACTAAGAGGATATTACAGCAATTAGTTTGATGGTGATAAAAGCTGTTGGAAGCCACCACAGGATGGAAAAGGAGACAGTTTTGTGCAGGTTGTGTAACTAGGTAAAGAAATCTGCTGTTGTGCTCTGAATGGCTCTTGAATTATCATGGAAGATACATGGTCAAAAGCAGGGCCAAAATTTTAGTCCATCTTTTTTCTTCATAACTAATGTTATCAACAATTGAAATTAGGAAAATGATTTCTTCATATGGATGGTATCCACCAGTCTTTGTGACACTGAGAAATAGGCTCGATGCATCCATGTGGAAGTATTACTTAGGAGAAAAGTGAAACATGGAGACTAGCTAGAGCTCAAGCGATGCTTTGTTTTTTAAAAGAGATCAGCCCAAACAATACCTGTACAGGATTAGGGTACACTGTACAACTGCCATGTTTCAGGTTTCTAGTTAAGAACACACTTAAGCACTAACAGATTTCTCCAACATCAAGAGACAGTTTTTAACAACATGCAGGCTCTAACAACTCATTAAATGTTAGCAACTCACACCAGTTGAACTGGCACAGCGCAGAGGCATCTAAAAATAAGTCAAGAAGAATAGGCAAGTATCAGACTTGCACATTGTGAGCCTCAAAAAATTCAGAAGGTTCTGTCTATAACCCACTAAGCCCTGTGTGGCTTAGTAGAAACAGGCCATAATACAGAAGTTTCCACTGCTCAAAGTCTTTGGGACTGCTTAGCAGAGAACCAAGCTGAAGTCTCTGAGCAGCACAACAAAAGCAATCCTCACTGCAGCACTAGAGATCACGATAGGTGCTCCATCCCACTTGCATGGGATACTGTGAAGCTCATCACTGAAAAGAAATAATAACTTCTGGGACCAGAAATAGATAGAGAAATCCAAACCAGAGCTGTGTACAGCTGTTTCAGTTAAGCTAGCACCACATTGGAGGCTGTGGTGTTGTGCCACCCAAACATCAGGAGAAGAATCAAAATGTGTCAGTCACCATTTTAATTTCTGGTTCCTGCCTCGCTGCAGGTGGGGGATGAACATGCCCAAGCCTATGATCTGACACAGACGTCTCCTTTGGGGCTCTGGCTATCCCAGCCCTGGTGAGAGGGTCTATCAAGGGGACCACACACTCATGCTTTTTTGGAAGAGGATGGAGTATCTCTTCAAAGCTAGGGTATCTCTTGTATTAAAGCAAAAGGAAGTTTCTACAACAAATGCTGCCAAAAAGCCAAAGTTTTTTTCGTAATTCAATAATAGTTTACAGCAGGAGCTTTAAAATACAGAGTGCTTCAGCTGTTCACTCTATTTAGAAAAGAAAATGAACAAATGTATGTTACAGATGTAATTGGATTGAGAGGTAAAGTGAACCAGAGATGCTGCTTTTAAATTAATTTCCTTTGGACACAAAAAGGTAAGTTGTGGGGAAGTGAGAAAATAAAGAAAAATAACTCTGAGAATTCAAACTACTTTACCAAATCTCACAGCTCTGTGGAAAATGCATTTCAAATGACTAAGACATTGCAGCAGTAACATAAAAACCACTACAAACACAGCCCAGGAAGAGAACATGTTCTTTTTATACAATTTCCCTGTCTGTGCTGATTTGGGTATGCAGGCAGGACAGCTTTTTTTCTCCAAAAAGTACAGAAAATTTGAAATGTAATCTTACAACACTACACTAAAATCTGTCTCCAATTAGCATGCACGATTTCAAAATGAGCTTCAAGCCACGTGTGATATCTCTCAACTCTGACCCATATTTCCAAAAGAAAAACAAGTTGCTTCTTAAGATAAGGCTATCAGTTACAAACACGAGTACATGTCACAAAGTTTGCAGCAAACTGCATGTTACCAGGAAAACAAATCTTCACCATAGAACAAATCTTGCTAATTCTGTCTCTCCTTTATGTCGCCCATAATCAAAGCATTATATTGTGCTATTTGAATATCTTCCTATAATTATATTTCCTTTCAAAGCTCTGAAGGCCAGAAAGCAGTGTTTGCCCACTGACAGCAATGCAAAGTAATCTTTTCTGATGGAAAGCTTTGAGTGAGATGGGAACTCAGGACACACAAACCTTTTCTGACCAGTTCCGAAGCAGAGGAGGAATTAGTCTGGATCTAAACAGCCTCATGCAGGAAACATGCTACCATGACATCTCCATTGAACAGCTCCATGAGGAACGGCATTGAGAGTTTCCGTAGACAAACCAAGGATACCTTTTGTACAGTGTCCCTCCTGTCTTCCCGTGTCCTATTCCTATTAGCACCACTGAGGAATAATAGAGTGGGACCAAATTTTTTGATTCCAAACAGAGCAAGAGATCCCTCTATTGATCTCTTCAGTCTCTAGTGTATCAACTAAATATCTCCCCTCACCATTCACTAACCCTTACAGGAGCCACTGCTACTAATCACCTCCCTCGTGGTTACCAGCAGGGAAGCCACTTAATCAAACAGGGCTAAATTGCACCTGGCAAAGGCAAATGCTGGGAAACGTGATCTAATCTCATTTCCCAGCCAGTGTCACCAGCCTTTTCTACCTTTTGGGGACAACTAGCTAGTACCAGCAGGGATAAGAGAAGTGATTAGTGTCTTGGGATACTAGAAAGGGTCAGATATAGCTTGCATAGGATGCAACAACTTTGCTAGATTCTGAATACTAATTTTGCCTTCAAAACATCATTTTACATCTGTACCCTCTACATTGCTGCTCATTGCTTTCAAATTCACAAATGCCAACAGAAATGAAATAATTGTGTAATTAACATAATCCATATTGAACTTATACAAAATACACGCAGTTATAATTATTTTTAAAAACTTTAGCAACAGGTTTCCTAAACTACATTAAGACAAATTTAAGGCTCCTTACCTACAGCCTCACAGATGTCGTCGTCTCATCTCAAACTGCCATCAACCAGCAACAGTTTTAACTATTTCAAAAAACGGAAAACATCTAGGTCACATGTCTATAGACAGCATTTGGGTTAATCTCCTACAGCTCATAAAGATAGAAAGAAAGCAGGAAAAAAAAGTAAAATAAAACCACTTCCTGCAACAGCAGAAACTAACCATCACACCAGTGAACAACTTACACCCAGGTTTAGTGCAAAACTCTTCTGGACTGGATAAAAAGCAAAATTTTGAGGTATGAAAGCAACTCCTCTGTTAAAATTGCAACAAACTGGGAGGGTTAGTTTTTGCAGAAGGTAAACATGAGGTTTAAAAGGAAATGCTGAAAGGAATTACGATTCTAAGCCTCAAGACAACTTCCCTTTTCTTACCTTCAATGAAACCCTTTGAGTACTGACATAAATAGCTTGCAACAAATCTGCTTTGTTATTTTGAACTGTAGCTTTAGCAAACGTGACACTTAACCATACTTTAAGTTTAGATTTATAAAATAACAAGTTCTAGCCAATCAGAGAGTTTGCTACTAAAAGCATGACTTGTACTATTGCCTGGTGAAGGTCGCCCAGATAAACACTTCTGTTTCTTTGATTTTCTGTTTTAACACTTCTCCAGGAAGCAGCCCCTGGAGAAGCACAGGCACACACAGCTGCTGCCCCGCTTCGTTTCCTGCAGCATCTCACACCGTAACGGTCCCTCCCAGGCAGGGTAACCCAGCAGATTCAGATGCAGCTCTGCACTTTTGGATCTATAGAAAAGCTGCTTCCTCTCATATCCCTTCACCAGTGTTTTCCCCCATGGCTTTTTTTTTCAGCAAGGAACAGTAGTATCTTTCTGGCATTTCTAGCTTGACTTACAAAATGAGGGCTCATCTCCCCAGTGAAGTGGAGTTTCCCTTTCAGGGCAGGGTGGTTGTGCTGTGTGTATGAGAACCATCACAATGCTGGTCAGGCTGCAGAGCCCTCTGTTGATGCTTTGGAAGAATAGGGGGATCTTTTTTGGTTGTCTCCCACAGTAAAGCAAAGAGCTGCCATACAACTGAGAAAATCAAGGCCGTCCTGAATTTTAGGGATTTTTCCCAATAGTGAAGTAAAACAAACCTTATTGACAGGGGTTGCCAATGGAGTTCCTCAAGAAGATGTGCTCCATCTGTGCAGATGTCCAGCAAGAAATTCATTGGGTGCCCTAAAGAAGGATCCTGCATAACATCCCATGGAGAAAGGGCAGAGATAGTTAGGAAACAAGGGCTGGGTCTGAGAATGGAGTGGACCTTAGGAAGACCTAGAAAGGGATCATGAAAAATCTTACAAGGCTGCAAAGAAAAGACTGATTTGCAGGCAAATCATTTTGTATTGCAGAAAAAAAAAAAAAAAAAAAAAAAAAGATTCAAGAAAGTTCCTGTAGAGAACAGCTTTAGTACATCATGCACTTACTGAAGCATATGGGAAGCAAGACCTTCAGGGACTCAAGAAGACCAGAAAGAAAAACTGGGAACATAGCACCGCTGAAGGAATGGCAGAGTCATTAGGCTACACAGTAATCTTTACATTATTATTATTGATTTCGTAGAAATTTCTACAACCTCTATTTCATAGCCAAAGTTCCAACTGTGTTAAAGGCCATACAAAGGCAGAACCAAGCCCGTCCTTGTTCCCACATGCTTACCACGTATGCCAAGAAGTAACACACATGTACAGACAGCAGAGGGAGTTGAACAACGTGACAGTTGGTCTTCACCATTCTAAACTAAAATATCATTTCTCTGTAGGCACTTCATTTTAGGGATGTACTGAAAAGATGGACTTTTGGAATAAAAAAGTGGATGTTGTGTATGAATGGTGATGAGTAGTTTCTCCTGGGTGTGAGAAGGTGAGAAAGCAATACTGTGCTTTTCTGTAAACTAACAACAGCTAGTGCTTAAAGAACCTGCAGCAGCACTAATTAATTGTTAGCTCTTATAAAAACAGTATCTGTTTCAACTTCGTCATATGGGATAAATTTTATCTGAAAAATTGTAGCTGTGTAGATCTTAAGATTTTTCTCAAATAAACCCATCAATAACATTTTTACAGTTACAAAATATTTGTGAACAGTGTGGACCACAGAACTTCAACACTAAAATGTGAAGAAATCATCAGCAAACCTTTAAAATACTGCAGAACAACTTGCCTATGTTACCTTGCCCAAAACCTAGATTACCGGGGACATGACATTTTTCATGAAAATGTCTTTCACTGTACACCTAACATTTCAAGTCAAGTTGCATACTCTGTCTGATTTCCTTCGCATTCATTTGACAGTATGTCAGTAGTGACAAAATTCTATAAAAGGATGGCAGCTTTGCATACTGCTTAAACTTATGCAGCACAAGCTTCCTGTGTGATCTCTGGAAGGCTGAAAATACTTTAGATGTGCAAAAAAAACAGTTTAGCAAAATCTAAGAGCTCGTTTAATCTAAGTAAAACTAAACAGGAAACAGAACCTGCATAGACATTACCTGGAGCAGACTGCTGCTCAGTAGGTTGGTTTTTGCGTGTTTGCTGTGCAAGTTAAAGACAGAGCATAATTTCTGAAGCTCAGATTTCTTGTCCCTATTTCAGTGATTCATGGCGTCATTGCTTATGAGACATGTCATCAAGTTGGTGAACATCCAGATTTCCACATCTCATAACTGAGAGCACAGAGCATTAAGGCTAAAACAGCAGTTTTAAAAATCTCTGAGTTGACTGAGGATGTTGAATGCCCAGCAGCTGTTACCAACTCTGCTATAATAAATTCAAGAAGTGTCATAAGTTTCATCAAGTGCTTGAACAGTGATTCCAAGACCTGTTCTGGACCAGTAGTCTCCTGAGGGGGAAAGAAAACTTGACTTTTCTTCTTTTTGCCTAGTTCAGCCTTTAATCTCTGTTGGGAGGACCAACAGGCAGCCCATAATCTGGCTTGTATAGCAGACATCCAGTGGCAAATCTAGTTCAGTGGGTAAATCAAGCCATAATAGACAATACAAACCTGGACAGCATGCAGGCATAAGCCTGGAAGAACAACTGTGCATCCAATGGCTGGTTCCAGAAGAAAAATAATTTTTTGTTAATGAAAATGGATAAAGTTCCAAAACTTTGCAATTCACTGAGAAAAACCCTAGGAACTCAGTAGAATATGTGATAATGAAGAAATAATTTATTATTTCCCACATTGTTCATCAGAGAAATATTCTTCATATTTGTAGTAGGTTTTAAAATATTTAAATTAAAAAGGAGAACAAAAAATTATGTATGTATGGACAGTAATTCATATTCTTGCTCACAGCAATTGTTTGCTCAGAGAGAGAGCTGATGTCCATTCAGTAGTCATTATTTTTTTTGCTATAAGGACTTTGAATATTCAATCCCAGCAAAAACATCTCTAGGAGCACATTCTTATGTATTGAGAAGAGCATGCACGTGGCCATGTAACAGCTCCAATAGTTTATAGTCCAAGCTAAGAGCAGTCTCTAATATTACCTGCTTGGGCAATAAATGCTTATTATGTAGGAGCTTGTATGTAAATGTCAATGTAAATATACAGTAATGGTTAATTTCACACAACCCTCTCAATCATAACATCCTTTATAAACATTCTGGTACCATCTTCCAAAACCTTTTACTCTGAGCTGATTTTTCCCCTAAACAGTCCATTTTACTTACCACAGTCTTAAAAGCGCAAAAGATATTTTTACAAAAATTGTCACAGGTGGTAGAAAATAGATCCTTAGAGATTCTCCAGCAGTTTAATGTTGACTATATGGAAGGAACATATGCGCTGTGACTTGAGGTCTAAAACCCACAACATTCAAATTTTAGGAGACAAATGATCTTGCATTAAAACATCTCCTAATAGTTGAGCTGCAAAAGTTTGTAACAGAAATACTTTACAAAGCAGCAGAGAAGTTTAGAACAGAATTCTCTGGACATTTGCTTCCTACTAGAGATCATTTTGCCTTATAATGACATTTGGATTTAGAAATATTCATGGCTAAAGAAATAACATATTTCTTTATTTTTACAGTGATCATTTTTCAAGCCTACCTAATGTAATTTTTCACTCTTAAAAAAAAAAAAAAAAAAAGAACGCTGAAGTTGACAAAAACTTCTAGGTAAGAAAGTTCTACATAAATCCAAACTGTTCTTTTTCTCTCTCTTTCCCAGGTGTTTTAGGGATCTTGAAACTTATTTTAAAGGCCAGCCTTGACTAGGGCTATTTTTAATAACAGAAAAGCCACTCCAACCCATTGTATAGATATACTGTACTAAAAAAGAGACAAAAACCCAGCATATGTTGATGCATTATGTAAAGACTTTCCTTGACAGGATTTAGTTACATGCAAGCTTTAAATGCAGTGTAAATGCATTTTCTGGAGTGTTAGGCCTCCAAGTGCTAAAAGTGCTACAATACCAAACTGCCAAAAAGGTGGTTTTACATCACACAATAATGGACCTTAAAAAGACAAATGAGTCATGCACATTGGGTGACAATATCTTAATCTATGCACCCATGATCAAGTCAGAGTTACAAAGTGGTGCCAGTAAAACCCTCTTCAAAGTTCTTCTCTCTGTTATTCACTACTGGCTTCAGGTATGACCCGAACTCTCCACGCCAATAACTTGTTGACTGGAGATGTTCCAAAAACTGACAGTGTTTTCACAGTAAAGGAAGTATGAAGTGTCTGTCCTTGATATAAAACTGGTACTCCAGCCAGTGTTGTTTCTACCTCTATTAAAAAAGCATCAGCTACATGGTGGATAACAGTGGGGAAAATACCAAGCCCTGTAAAATCCCATGCTGAGGATGACTGCAGGAGAGAGCTGAGATGTTCTGGGATATTCTCTTCTTTTTCTTCAGCCCTTGAGGGGAAAGAGACTCATTTCTACAGTATCAAATTCCACATTCACAAAAAGATAAATGTAAGCATACAATAACACAAAGCGTTCACAAAAATAAAGTAACCCCCATCAGATCTAGTGGAAATAAGAATTACTGGTCACTACTTGTCTCTTCCTAACACAGCTTTTATCCGTGCGGTAGACTCTGCTCTCACTCTGCTCCCTCCCACGCTGTCATTGCAGTGAGTCAGAACTGCCCGGGCAGTTGTGCCAGAAGAAAGAAGTCAAGAAAAACAAGAGAAAGTCAGATGTAGGAAGTAAAACTCCTGTGCAGACAGATGATTGTCCTCTCTCATGTCCAGCAGCTTTCAGGGGAAACTGCTGCCTGAAATGGACTGGGAAACAAAAAAATATGAATCAGTTTATGAAACACTTGAAGCAGTTAGTTGAATTAAATAATTTAGTATGTCAGTTCCAATCACTTCCTATGATTTTATTTGCCCACGTAATACAAGGATACTTCTAGTTTTTGTACATGGCTGTACACTGTTGCCCTTTTCCCCAGCTCCCTCCTTCTGACAAGCAATTGCTTTATACATTCTCATATGATCTGGGAGATGTCAGGAAATCTTATTGGTTATTGGTGGACAGGGGTACACCTCCTTCCTGGAGGAGGAAGAAAAAGAAAAAAAGAATTACACCACCAGTGCAGCCAATAGCCACCAGGTTGAGTATTACATATGTTGGCTGTTTGCACTTCTTGGAAGACTTCTTCACAGCAGTCACCTATAGAAAATAAGGAGGTCTTTACTCAGACCATTCCAACATGTCTGCATGAATATTTTTAATTTCAGCTTGCTTCAAGCAGGCAAAAATAGAAAACTGATGGCCCTCATTCTATAACTTTTGAGATTTTTCCAGGTTTTCAGTTCCTTCTAATCTCTATAGTCTGTGGTCTCTGAAGTCATATACTTCCTTTTCCTTTGTTTTTCAAGACCATTTTGTCTTCCTCTTTCCTCTGATTCATGCTTGTAATCTTGCTTTTATGAACCTTTTTTTTAATTCTATATCTGCCAAAATTAACAGGGACTCCCCTAAAGCAGGTACACAGCACTGTCATATTAAAATCATAGAATCATTTATGTTAGAAAAGACCTTTAAAATCATCAAGTCCAACTGTTAACCTAACACTGCCAAGTCGACCACTAAACCATGTCCCTAAGCACCATGTCTACATGTAATTCTGATGCTGTAGTTACCTATGTACGTTATCACAGAAAAATCACCTTTTCGCTACAGTAGTGGGTGCCTAGTACCATGTTTTACATCATGTCCACTCTTGCCTGATGTGGGGGAGTGTTTAGCAAAAAAATTACAATGCTGATTTCTTACCAGCCAAAATTGTACCTTCTGAGCTGTGAAAAGCATTCATGCAGATCCATTACTTGTATTAGTGCAGACAAGCTGTACAGTAGGACAAAGTGTATCATTAGCAGTTCAAAAGGAAAGTGGTATTTAGGGTTAGGGAATATTTTTAGGGTTTTAGGAGTTTTTTGGATTTAGGAAAGAGGAAAAGAGGGAGTTTATGACATTAAGTATAACACTGCAGGTAGCAGCCCCCACTCCTTGGTCATGCACCTGGACGGGAGTGTCAGCAGAACCACCTCTCTGCTGCAGCCTCAGTGTGCTTACAAAGACTCGATTAATTATTGTCCTTTTAGCCCACCTCCCCACTTGTGTTATCAGTTCACCTTCATTTCAAGCTTCAGTTATGATGACCCTTTTAGTTTTTCTGAGCAAAAAAGCACTGAACAATAAACTTCTTCGGAAAAATATTCTCCATGAGACTTTTTAATCCTGGTTTATTCTTCCCTTGGAACAGGGTCTCCGAAACCAACTTGCACTCATTACTCATTTCTTCACAGAAACAGGGTTTTCTGATAACCTTTAGCAGCGACAGTGTGATGGAGGCACCAGACATTCTCCCCTCATGCACAAGCTTGCAAATCTAAAATAGGACTTAATGAAAAAGTTTAAACATTATAACTCTGCAGTGTATGTCATTATGATATACTGAATGCAAAGCAGCTGTTCCTAACAGATTTGGCATATAACAGGGGTAATATAATTTTACACAAATTATTATGTTCATTATATTAAATTAATAGATTAAAAATAGTTAACAATTTTTTTTTAAGACAATCTTATCCATATATCCCTTTATCCTCGTATTCTAAGGGTTGTTTTTTTTTCTCCTCAATATTCTGTGCAGAGAGGACATAAATGCCCAGATCACTAGGAGCATAAGCCCCTAAATTCATGGCTGTTGAGCCTCTTCCAATATAAGCATCTGAAGGAAAGGTACTTAAGAGAAATAGAAAATGACATCATTTTTTTCCTGATCTTTTGAAGAGTGAAATATTTTTTTTCCCATCCTACAGAAACAGATTCTGGACTAATTTTTCCTACTAAATGCTTTAAAGTCTAAAATTCATCAAACATCTTGTCCTCAGAGACAATGTCATCCGAGTTCAAAGAATCTATAGCCCTGCAAAACTGATGTCTTATTTCAGAGCTAACATCTTTGTTTTCATTCAATGTTTGATTTCATCAAATTAAGCCACTTCTTAATACTTTTATAAGTGTGGAAAAAAAATGAAAGACAGAACTAAACCTCTTGATTCTCTGAAGAGCACACATATACACACGTAAAGATGTACATATATATCTCATATACATACAATTGGTATGTTTTTCCACCTAATAGTTTTCCAGGATAGATTTATTGTAGATTATGGGTTTTTTCAGATGTTTTTTGAAAAGCCTTTGAATTGAAAATAGTAGTCTTTCAAGGCATTTGTTTTAATGAACATCATTATAATTAAGAGCATGCTTTTCATCACTAAATATACTAAGAATTTTTTTCAAGTGAAGTCTGGGTCTGATTACTGATGGAGGAACTTCAAGATCTTTTTTTTGCTAAGCATTTCAATATTCATTCAGAAAAATGTCAAGATAACAGACTTTAGCATGTAATTTTGGTGATTCATACTTTTTCTGGTATTTTATCACTTCAGTTTTAATATCCAGTTAAAGCAAGAAAGTTTGAATAAAATAAGAATACTAATGAAAATGAAGCAGTCATATGCTACGTCCATACTTTCACAGAATTTATGATCTTCCAAAAATTGACCCATAGTGTTATCCTTCACCCATATCTGATACAGAGCAATAGTCTTTGATTTATTAGTTAAATTTGAGAAGTTGAGAGTGATTTCTTTCCAAAATTCAGTGTAATTGTCACTCCTGCTTTGGTCCAAGAGGCGTTTACCTTATCTAACTCAAGTTCTGTCAACAACAGATGAAACTTAGTTACTATAAAGAGGTTTATAAATTCATTAATTTGCCACTGAACTATGTTCAAACTAGAAGTCATAAACAATGATAACAAATGGCATTTTCTCATCAATTTAAGAGTCAAATTCCACTATTTTTTAGTATGCCACTCTACATGATGTATGCCATTATCTTAATAAGCCATTTTTTGCACAACTGTATATTAAACAGGATATGATCTAGGAAAGGAGGAAGCATAATCAACCATAAGATTCTAGAAACCAAGTGTGAAGTCTCAAAATGCACTTTAGTACAACTTCATAATCAATAAAACTGAAATACCTGACACCAGGATGGTGAACCATAGAAATCAAGTTGTGTTCTGAGGTTGCCTACTTGGTGGAGAGGAGGGGAGGCACAACTAAGGCAGGCTACACCACAAGTGGAGGGAAGTAAGGTTCAATAGGGCTTTCCACAACCCCTGCACTGAGCAGAGTTATCCTAAACTTAGCAGTGAAAAGTATCTCTAAACTTTTGGCCAGTTCCTGCTGGGCTTAATGGTTCTGGCACACTTGGCAGCACACCTCTATAGGTTGAGGCTCACATGTTACCTACCTGTCCTCTGTCACCACAGCTGTACACACTTGGTTGGTTAGCACCTATTTAAAAAATGAAAAAAAAATGAATTCCCTTAGGTTCTCAGGGTTGTGCTCCCACCACTGAGCTCTTCTTAGTAAGGTTGATGGCTGCACTACACACTTTTCTACTAGTATAACTAGTATTGCTTTACTTACTGCTGGCTTTTATCCAGTCAGGATGTTCTAGGAATGTTTTTTCAATACTTGCTTTGACTTGGCTGCTCAGGAGATCAAAACACATCTTTGGTCCTGAATCATGAAGGGTCAACTCTTCAATCCCCTATTCTACTGGGTGAAGCCTTTTACAAGCTGATGTGATGAAGAACTTTTGAGATAGCCTATTGTAAAAAATTTATGTTATTAGCCATTATATTTACCCCTCACTCTTCCAAAATTCAAATTCTTTAAGGGAAGAAACACAGTAAAGCTTGTTGACATATTCAGACCCTAAAGAAGAACAAAACAAAAGAATAGTAAGGGGTAATCAGAGCTGTGTTTTTAAAATTATACAGTCTAATGTGCATGGCATCTGCTGCGGGCAGAGGCTGGAACACCACTGCTGTTGCTGTAATCATACCAGAAAAATCAGTTTAAAGAGGCCTTTCATTTCTTAAGCTGAAGTTTTCTTTTCTCTACACATAACCAAAGAGCCTTGTACTTATAGATTCTAGCTGTCACATCAAAACCATTTTTACAGTCTCAGTGATATAGGAACTCAGCCATAGAAGCAGGAAAAATAAGCCTTTGGAGGCAATTAAGAGAACTCAGAAGCAGGTGAATCCGGACTTTCACTCACAAACAACTTCTCTAGAAGACATTCACCCTGTTTTTCTCTGTAGACAGAAGCAGAACAGGAAGGTCTAGAAGCAACCTTAAAGTGGAATGTCCTCACATTCACAAGTTACCCAGTTGCAAGTTGTTATGTTGGGCAGAATATGTTATTTCTTGACCAGAATGGTTTAAATTAGATATTGCAGAAGAGAGCACCCGAGCATTTTGTATAAACTTTCAACTAAGATATTAAAGCTGCTTCTATCTCCTATCTGAAGGATGAATATTTCTAAACACTTCCTTTCACCTCCCAAGTGGAAATTGAAATAAAACATTCATAAAAAAGAAACACAGTGTCAGTATTCTTGACATACTTCACTGTTAAAATAAAAAATATTTTATAAACATGTTTCTGTTGAGATTCATAGAATCATAGAATGGTTTGGGTTGGAAGGGACCTTAAAGATCATCCAGTCCCAACCCCCTGCCATGGGCAGGGACACCTCCCACTAGCCCAAGTTGCCCAAAGCCCCGTCCAACCTGGCCTTGAACCCTTCCAGGGAGGGGGCAGCCACAGCTTCTCTGGGCAACCTGTGCCAGTGTCTCACCACCCTCACAGTAAAGAATTTCTTTCTTATATCGAATCTCAATCTACCCTCTTTCAGTTGAAAACTGTTACCCCTTTTCCTATCCCTCTGCTCCCTGATAAAGAGTTGTTCCCCATCTTTCCTGTAGCCCCTTTAAGTACTGGGAGGCCACTATAAGGTTTCCCTGGAGCCTTCTCTTCTCCAGGCTGAACAACACCAACTCCCTCAGCCTAGAGGAGGTGATCCTTGACTATCAACCATCTTTCTTGGGCCCCTCTTCCCTCCCATGCTACTTTGTCAAGCAGATCCCTGAAGAGGCCAAAATCTGCTCTCCTGAAGTCCAGGGTAGTGAGCTTGTTGTGCAACATCCTTGCTGCCCTAAGGATCTTGAACTCCCCCATTTCATAGTGACTGCAGCCAAGACTGCCCTTGAGCTTCAGACTCCCCACCAGCACCTCCTTGTTGGTGAGAACAAGGTCAAGCATAGCACCTCTCCTCATTGGGTCCTCTACCACTTGGGGAAGGAAGTTATCATATGGAACATACTTCATCATTTTCTAGTGCTCAGAAGTACAGATTGGCTGAGAAAAACTAATTATTGCTTTACCCTGTGGTGCTGGAAGAATGCTTAAACCCTTTAAGAGCCCTCTGAAATTCCTAAATAATCCTTTAAATAAAACAGAAAAAGACATTTTTATCCTTTAAATAGTTCCAAATTTATTTTTGAGTGTATGGGAAGAACTTGCCAACTGAAACATGAATATGTCTAGTTTTCTTTCTTGATGGTCCATTTAGTTACACATCCCTCACTTAGAAAGGCCTTTTGCATCTTAGAGCATTTGGCACAGAATTTCTTCCAAGTTTTCTGCCTGGTTCTTGTAAGCTGTGACACTCCACCTTCCACCTAGGGCAGGGGTGAAGAAGAAATATATTTTAATAGCTCTCAGTTCTTAATACCTTGTGCTCAAGTATCCGTGTGAACTTTGCAGATGTCCGCTCCCAATTACTCTTGCAACAACCACCCCACATCATATGCTTTCTCTCAGATGGTAAACTGAGGCACCAGGAAACTTTGCAAAGTTGCAAGTTGGACCCATGAGGCTCAATTCGTACTTGGCTACCACAAACATATTCTAACAACTATTCCACTAAAGACAGTCTCTCCAGTAGCAGAGAACTTGCTCTGTGTTGCACTAGGTGAGACCATGAGCCATCTTGCAATCTGTATGGATATCTACACAATCTATACCCTGCCAGGTGGGTGGCATCCCAGAAGGCATAATTCCTTTCCAGCTGCACTGGTATCTCTAATACTCAGATGCTTTTCTTTCATTCAGAGCATGCTTTGTTATGAAGATAGAATTGGAAAAGTTTTCATATACATCTTCATATTTAGACCTGGTACTGTGATGATAAGACTGTCATTTGCTTGTATTTCAAATGAAGGGTTTTCAAGTGCTACTTGCCCCCATGTTTATTTCAGAAGCCTGGATAAATCTTGTCCCACATGGGAGTAATTTTGAACGTATTAAATAATGATTTTCCTATATCTCTCCCACTTTGATGTAGCCTCCTAGGAGAAAGAACTACCATCTACACACGATTTGGTCATGTTTTAACAATTTGATGAACTCTTCAAAATCCTTCAATAAAATGTAAGTTTAAAAAAAAGAACTTCTGCACTTAGTTCAGTTGATAAGAAGCCCTGTCCCTCACAAATTATAATGTAATGACTCTTTGAACATAAACTTTAAATTCACAATTCGTTTCTTATTTTTAAAGCTATTTTTTATCATTTGATTAATTGCTTAAAACTGTACACAAAGATAAAGGGAACTTTGAAATTCATACCTTGGAGTATTAACACGTACTCAGGACTAGATGTAAATGTCAGAGAGAAAAAAGATCTAATGAACTCTTTACTGGTGAATTACATATTGAAGCTGCCTAGAATTTTAAATGGTTTGTAGCTAGCTCCAAAGAAAAATAACTACAGAAGTTTACTTACAGCATGGACTCTCATTCAGCGTTTCTAATGTCTTCTTCCAGGGTAGATGGAGGCCATTTGTTTTGCTAGAAGTTGCAGCTACTTCATTTTGTTGAAGTTTAGTGGATCCTTTTAATGTTAACAAAATGTCCAGGAAAAAAAAAAAAAAAAAAAAAAAAATTGCAACCACAGAAGTATTTTTCTGTCTAGAAAATTACACAACCATAAGTTTTCCTTTTCCCTGATGTCTTCTCTGCCATAATAATGGCTTCAGGATTTAAATCCTTTGCTGCTATTGTGACTTCAAAGCCTTAAAACTGCAATTGAATGAAGTAGTTCATCTGTCATTATTCAAATATGAAGCAATTATGATGAAATAAAGATAGAATTCCATTGAGAAATACCCCAATCAATTCTCACTTATATTTAACTAGAAACATAAAATGATGCTTAGAAGAGTAAGTTTAGGTAATAAAAACTTGGAATATAAGAAGTATGAATTACTGATCTATAACTTATTCATTTCTGAATGAGCTTTCTAAATATATTTCACAAATATTGACAAAAGTTTAAGCTTACAATGCAAAACTGTCTCAGCTTGTCATAGAGAGTTACTGGCTTTCCAGAAACATATTTCCATCACTTTGGGCCCCCAGAGGTCCAGATGGGAACCTGGTGAGATTTTTAAGGGTCTCTGAGCAGGTCAGCTCCCTCTGAAACATTTTAGATCATGACATGTTAATTGCCTCTGGAACGATTGGGTTTTATAAGTGTGTGTGTGTATATATATATATATGTATGTATGTATAAGTGAGAGAAGAGGAGGCTTTGGGGAAACCTTATAGCAGCTTTCCAGTACTTAAAGGGGGCCTGCAGGCAAGGTGGGGAGGGACTCTTTATCAGGGGTGTACGGATAGGATGAGGGGTAAGAGTTTTCAACTGGAAGAGAGTAGATTGAGATTCGATATAAGGAAGAAATTCTTTCCTGTGAGGGTGGTGAGACACTGGCACAGGTTGCCCAGAGAAGCTGTGGCTGCCCCCTCCCTGGAAGGGTTCAAGGCCAGGTTGGACGGGGCTTTGGGCAACCTGGGCTAGTGGAAGGTGTCCCTGCCCATGGCAGGGGGGTTGGAACTGGATGGTCTTCAAGGTCCCTTCCACCTAAACCATTCTATGATTCTATATGAAATAACACACCTATCTATCTTGGCCATGTCTCCGTTATATTGCTGTCAGTGCTTTTATGTTTACACATCTGGTAAGGTCCCTCTGCAGATTTAGCCCTAGATGCTTATTTTCACCTCTGTGAACACAGACAAGGCCCATCCCTACCCCTGGAGCTAGAATTTCATGAGGAATTCCCACCTGTACCCAGTTGTATTTGGGAACATGACCATAACATAATGTAACATGGGTTAAAAAGTTAATTATTTTATTCTATTATCTTCCATCCCTTCTTTCTCCTTTTATCTTTCTTGCTCAATCTACCAATGTATAATACTCTACTGATAAAACAAAACCAAGGTGGTTTATCCAGTAGTCAGACTAAGGGCTCCCAGTGTTTTGTATGTTAAACTCTTCTGATGGGTTACATCCTTCCCATCCTCAGTCATGCAACAAGCTCAGATGAGAAAATAAATATATGCCATACCTTTCTCTTCACTCATAGTATACCGTTCTTTTGAAAAAAAAAAAAAAAAATCCTTTTCTGCTTCTGGAAGAGGACTTTGCCTTCTCTTTAGTCTTCCCATGTCAAAACAGGATAAAAAAAGCACAAATGGATCCTATACTATTTTCTCCTCATCTTTTCAACAGTTGCAGTGAGTTTAAGAGATCTGTGTAGAATTAAATTTTGCTGTGCTGAGAAAGATCACATACAGACAGGGATCCACATATTCACATTTACCTTCCTTCATTTTGTAAGCATTTTATCACTCTACCTGGGTATCAATTTTCTGCCATCTACAGACCCTCATGTCTTGCAGTTTAATTTGAAAAATGTAATTTCTTCAGACAATTCAAGAACTAAATGTTATCACACTTAGAAAACAGTAGTACTTAATACTGAATTTTAAATCAGAGATGTAACTAGGAAGAAGCATTCGGGGTATATACAATTAATTATTTCACACATAATTATTCCTGATATTACTCTAACTGTGATAACTTAGAGCATTTGAAAAAACAGACTGTAATATTCTTTTTTTTTTTTTTTTTGCACAGCTCTTTCACTTGATATTCTCTCGCTAAATAATATGTAAAATGCTGACACCTAATGTTAACTTTCAGTATTATTCATTTTGCAAAACTTTTACTACAAGTAGGGAAAGACCGTGTGAAAATGGTGTTTATGCTGCAATTTTGTTTCAGTAAAATGCAATATAGCCTTCCCTCACTTTTTGGAAATAATTTTCTGAATTTATATATATGCCTATAAAAGCAGGGAGCTTTCACGTTTATCTTCACAGCTCACAGGTAAAAAAGAGAGACTAATTCAGAAAAGTTGAAATAAGTGAGTTTTGATGCACTTAATCAAATCCATCAAATGGAACACAAATGCTTATTTATCGAGTCAATATTTGTACCTGTAGTCTGAAATGTTACTAAAAGACAAAACACTTTCCAACATTTATTAATAATCTGTCATCTTTCAAAACCTGGGCTGTATAGATACAGTAAGCACTTTATCTACCCTACTTGTTTCACTTTCCTCAGAGGCACAAGGAATTGTTTTCACAGTTTGTGAATTTAATGCTGATACCAAACTGCGACCTCAGAATTCACCACTCATCTCCCTGTAACTTTCATGACAGCTAGTCCAAACCTGATGTCCAGGTGCAAGTTATAAAGAGATTTTGAGGTTCTTACTCTTCCTGCGTTTGTCGCATAACCAAATATGAAAATAAGGTATTTTATAGTATGACCTATCTTCCTATCTGGATTTATATTAAGCTGGCCTAACTTTATAGGAAAGACATAAGTGACTGCTAGCCAGAACTGTACAGCAACACAAGTGCTTCATAGGCACTGGCAGTGAGTTAAAAACTTTTTCAACACTGTGGACAATCACAGTTTTATATTCAGTGCTTTTTTCATCAACAGTCACTTTATGGAAAATGGTCCTTTTCTAAGATCGTGTCGCTTGACAGATGAAAATAACTGTGCTGCAGATGCAAGTGTAAAAATAAAACTGCAGCCACTGAAATGCAGATACCTGGTCTGCCATACAATGATACAGTCTCAGCTGAATTAAAGAGCAATGACGTCAACATAATCAAAACTTCTTGAGTGAGCCAGAGCTTTCCAACTGATTAAGACTCCTGTGCTATTCTTTATAACAGTATTCTAGTTTGAGAAGCTGTTCTTACTCTTCACAGGTGCTAAAAATGCCAACAAATGCTTTATTTGTTGTTCTTTCACTTTTCCCCTCCACATTACAACTAATGAAATAGTTATTACTGCAGCAAGGATTTTAAAACTACTTATCTTTGGGGAATTTTAGAGCACAGGCAGATACTGTGAAGGCCCTTGGGTTTCTCTGTGCAGCAGGAGATACTCAGAGAGTGTGAAACTTTCAACTAGGAGAAATGTCCTTGAGCCAAAATGGAGTAGACTTCACGTCTTCCCCCAAACCTGTTCTCACTCTTGAAGTAGAGTTTAAAAAAAAATTCTATCAGAAGTAATTTTCTAAGTTTTATATCAAAAATCAGACACACTGAGTATCATCAGAGACAAAGTTTTAGTTGATTCTTGAAAAAGGGCACGTGTTGAATAGCTACAGACTTAGGAGCTTTGTTGCCTATTATGCTAAGTGTTATTTAAGTCTTAAAACAACCCTGTGTAAAATGTTGGTTAAACAGGTTTTTTTCATTGCTCTTAGCTGCCTAGTGCAAATCTCTGTAAAAATTTGGGCCATACTGTAAATTTGCAATGAGATATTTTGCTTAAACTGTTCAGAGTTCATTTTGCCTAATCTGAAATAAGCACTTGCAGTTAAGTGCTCATACAGCCCTTCACACTGGCTTACACAAATTTCAAATTTTTCTCAGCTTTCTCAAGAATATCATCTCCAACATGGCTACCTAGAAAGATAAAGAGTTAATATTTTGTTTTAGCCAACTATCACACCAAAGAAGGTATCTGCAATATAAATTCGTTCTTCAATTAAACCATTAATTAAACTAGAATTTTAAAAAGTTGGGCCTTTTGAAAAATTCAGTACGCAGCAGTTAACAGTTTTGAAACAACTAATTGTTCAACTTTTACTTTTCAGCTATACTATGTACTTTAAATAGAATTGATAAATTAAAAATGTAAATTGGACTATATCTTTTAACAGTTGGTGATTTGTCTATTTTCCACTTTTTATTATGCATCATTTTTATAATAAAGAAGGGATTTTTTTTCATTCCTGTTCTAGTTGATAGCAATTCTTCCATGCTTCTCAAAGCTAATGTAATAAAACTACATAAAATGTTTAAGAAAAGCCCCATTAAAATATACAAAGCATACTAATTCATGAAGTCAAAGTCAAAGCAGAGTGGAAATATGAGCTTTAATAAAACTATGTCTGTTGTAAATAACTATTCAAGCACAGTCATTTTTTTGCAAATTGCATGGGATATAGCTCAGTCTACTTGAAGCAAAGAATCGCTCAGCGGGATAAATGCATCTTAGTCAGAAATAGATTAAAAGATACAGCTGAGCCATCAATAAGAACCAGATAGCGCAGTATTGTTTGCTGTTTGTTTTGAAGATGTAATTGCAGATCCCAGGATTTCAATAAATCTGTGCACATCATGGAAAGAATTGTAGAGAGGAACTGGGGCAATGCGAAGAGCATTTGGTTCTCGCATGTCGCACTGCAAAACAGAAAGGGAACACTTCGTAAATTCAGGTCACTTCATATTTATCTGTCAGAATATATTTTTAAATGTCATCCTTGTCTTCAAGGAAGAATGACTAGACCAACAAGGAGACACATGTAAAAACTTTGGGTCCCCCAAGAAACTATTGTGAGGAGCATTATTGTGAAGAACAGCAAGAAGAATAGTGTGTTACCTAAAAAAGGATGCAAGGCTCAGGATGGGCAAAACTCTAGCAGTGTCATTGAGGGGTTCCAAACCAGCCATGCATCTCCATAATTTACATTAACACCTATAGCAACCCATAGTTGAAGAAGCACACAGGTGACAAAAAAAACACCACAAAACAGAAAAATGCCAGTAGAACAGAGCGTCTTGTAATACAGGTACAATAATGTCGCAGAGCTTGCAGTATTTTTCTTCCCCCCCCTTGTGAATCTGAACATTTCTCTGAATAGAATAATCTCTCATATTTGAAGCATATTACTGCATCATGAAGACAAGCCAACAGTGTAAGGCCCCATGCCCTCTTAAAAGCAGCAGTTCCTGGAATTCCCTGGCAGCACCAAAACAGCAGCATATTTAGCCTAGAAGAGTTCCCCTTTGGGGATACAAGTCACCAGCAGACATAAAACTCATATATCATTTATATGGCATTATGCTATCAGCCTCACCTCCCAGCACTTCTAAATCACCAAATGTATAGCCTTAAATTTAGCTTTTATTCTTTTTGAGCAGTGCTCACCAGTAACTGTGCCATTACCTGGCACTGCCGTTCAGTAGCCTCTTTTTCTGAGGCCTAAAACACATCTCTAAGGAAATGGCAGCTTTTTAATACCTCCTCCTCAATGCCTTGCAAAGAGGAAGGGTTGGACCATTTGCAAATCAGGAAAGGGACTGGTGGAGGTTCAGAGCTCCTTGTCATCGTCGGGTTGTAGGTGTGCGAGCTGTGGCGTTGAGGATGGTGAGCACCACCGGAGTGCTGCTGACTGCCAGCACCCTGGGGGGGCTCGGACCCCCTCTTTGTGGTCTCATGTCTGGACCCACAGCAGGGGACCTGGACAAGCACGCTGAACAGGGGAAGCCTGGGCAGGCAGTACATTGCACTGGACAGCTCTAACATATTTGTGTTTTTCCAGTGATTTGGTTTTTTTCTGTTTTTTCCTCTTTCCTGTTCAGACCACCAGCTTCAGATCCATAATGCCTCCCACCATAATGCACCCATAAAGCAGCTCTAACCTCAGTAGTGACTCCTGGGTGCTACTCACAGAACTACTGGAAATGAATTAATAGAGAAAGGACAATAAACAGACTAACAAATAGTTTATAAAATAACTCTACTTATTTGATTATTTGCACAAGTAAAGATTGAAGATGCTACGTAAGCAATTTTCATCATTCCCAGTCTTTTTTGGCCCTGTATGAGACTATATTTGAATAAAAGAAAAATTATTACTTTGTTATGGTACAGGTTCACAAAACAGTGCATAAGAAGATAAAATTTGATTTACTCACAGCTACTCCTCTCTTCTCCAGCTCTTTAAACACAGATTTGATTGGAAGGGAAAAAGATAGTGTGAGTTGGCAACCTCTTTCCTCAATCTGAGATGGTGTGATTATTTTAACAAAGGGCTTCTCTGGATTTGTTTTATCCTCATTATAGTAATGTTTTATCAGGTATTCCAAGTAACCGGTGAGTAGAATGGATTTCCTTCTCAATGCCTTCATTGTAGTTTGACCAAAAACCTGTAATGATTTCAAATCATTAGGATGATAATGCGTTACTATAGAAAATAAAAAGGAAGTAAAAAAGACTAAATGGGTAGCAGATTTCTCTGTATATTATCACGGAAATCAAGTGGTAATATCAGATAGACATTATACATAAACATGGCAGGATTAGGCTTTTGAAAACACAGGATAAATGTTATTACTTTAGATAATGAAAGACATTTCTGTCTACTGTTAAAAGTTTTACACACATCCATATCTGCATAAATGAACTAGCACACAAAAACAGTTTTCTAAGAGAGCGTTCATCTGCATCTCTGAAGAGGACCCATAAATTCTGTATACATACAACAGGGCTGCATGAAACTCAAAAATCATATACAAGTTTTCCTTTGTATGTACCTCAAAATCCAAGGATCGAGACTGAAACATCCTGACTGATTTACAAATTCTTGTCTTTGAAAGCACAAAATTTATACTAACATATTGACTTTACTGCTTTAAGTGCTGTACAGTCTCTGTAAGTGTCTGCTAGCCCGCATGAAGAAAAAATACTCATGTGATTCTGGTTTAATAGATCTATGCTCTTACACAGCTACAGGGACTGGTGAGCTGCAGAAACTCAAAACATCCTGAGATGTGCAAAAGCAATTGCTTAAAAATGGCAGTGCTACTTCGCCACACAGACAAGAACAATGTGGCAGAAGAGTTTGGGAGCAGGAGAAGGCAAGACAGCTTCTGCTTGTGTTCTGGAAAGGCTCAGTTACAGGGAATAATGGAAAATATGACCCAGGAAACAATTTACCTCTGCCTTCCTCAAACCCTTCCTTTTCTTCTCATGCAAGCAGGTAAAAATGATAAAATATAGACATGCAAGTACCCAATAGTCACTTCCGATCACATTCTGGCACATCAATGCAATATCACTGCTCATGGGCAATTATGCCTTCACTGACTGCAGGCTGCAAAAAAAGAGGCAAGCGGAGGTCCCGTATGAAAATCTATGATCTTCACGTTCAAGAAAACACTGCTCCGCACTGAAGGAGTAACACTTTTAAGATTACTTATATCATAACCTGGAAGACTGTATAAAGAGGTAACAGAAATCCTACTCAAAACACAACAAAGTCTGGTTTCCAGTAGCACCTGGAAACCACTCTTTTGTAGAATAGCCCAAATATTACTCCATGATGCTGTCATCACAACCACTAGATGCTGCACAAAGCCGAAAGCCCCTACGTGTGTTTTCTGTGAAACAAAATATGGCCGCTGTAAGACAGACTTTGCATGGAGACAGTGCAGTCACAGAACTGAATGTGACAGGGACCAGAGCTGTCAGAAGTCAGTACTTGCACAGGTCAGCAAAAATCTAGAGGTGCTTCCCTCACCATACAGACAGACAAAGAGTACATAGGACTATTCAGCTCATTACTGGAGGTAAAATGGAGACCTGCCTCCTATTCCTCTGGGCTTTGCAGCAGTATGAGGGATGGATCTCCTTAGGCTGCATGCAAAAATCTGTTTGCTCAGGCTTTGTGCAAGGAATATTTGGCCTCCTGAGTGACATTTTTTGAAAAAGATCTTTTAAATGTGGCTGTAGAGCGCTCCCCTTTTTTCCATAAAAGGGAGCAGCCACTGCCATAACAGTCACTTTAAGCATTATTGAGGAATAACATCCATTAACACTTGCAGTTTTCATTGTTTCCATTGGAAACACTGCCTTCTGCTTAATGTGTCCCAGTGAAGGTGGCATGCAATTTCACTAGCCATCTCTTGCCAGACATGAAAACTATTTTGTTTCCCACTGTATTAGAGCAATTAGCACTGGGAAATCCTGGCTGTGCCAAAAGGTAATGCAGGCACGGAAAGGGGAGGCGATGGAAACTGCTCAGCCCTCATTGTTTGAGGCTCCCTGCAGTGGGCTAAATGACATCAACCCACACAAACTGGAGCACTGACAATCTGGGTCATAGCAGAATAGCTTTCAGCTTATCTCGAAGGTCACATAAAGTTTAAAAAAATATATTGGATGTTTAAGGACTAACAAAATAAATTGTCAGGCAGAACAAGAAGCATTGCTGTGCCCTTTGCAGTCCTTCAGCGTTGCACGTAAGCTGGAGAGCGCACAACTGGCAATTTTCTGACTTCATTTGCTTGAGATACTGTTTTTTCAGTAAATAAAGAAGAGGGACATACGGCGTATGGACGTTGCCCTTTGTTCCAGCATCAGCTTTGCCGTTACACTAGCGTTAATGGAATGCTAGCAGAAATAAATTTCTCCCATTTTTGCTGGTGGCAAAACCTGGCTAACCAAGGCTGGCTTGAAAAACAGCTTAGGAAAAATTTTAATATAGTACCATATAGTAGGGAAATCTACATAAAACACAACTTCTCTTCTCTGAACACTTTGAAAAACATCCCTTTCAGCCACAAAGACCCGCAGAGTCCTGCATTTCAGAGGTGAACAATCCATAAGAGAAATGCTGCTACGTCTCAATATGAAACGCAACACGATACAAGGTGTTTGGAGAACAGCTGCATGCCTTCAGACGGGGCTGAATTGTGCTTTCCAAGGTGGACCAGAGGCTTTCAGCACATGGGTCGCACCTTCCTAGAAAGGAAGGGATTAGGTCTGTACAGCAGGACTGGCCTTTCCACAGCTCAGCGATTTGGACCAAGATAGGTCAGAGATGGGCCCTGCTCCTTTGGCCACCAGAACACTAATGAAGAGATGAAAGGAAAAAACAGTTTGGAGCTATCCTACACTCATCAATTCCCCTTTTAGGAAGCGTTCACAGACAGCTTCTGTCTTTTCTGTTTGTTATCAAAGAGACTACAGCAGATGAGAGGTTCCCTGAGCCACTGGTTCAGCTTAGGCTCCAGGACACCCAGTGGCCACATCCATTTTCTTTCATAAAGGAGCTAAGTCTGCTTTGCTCAGGGAAATATATGTAGAAGCAACTTGGGATGCAACTTTCCAGAGTTAACGCAATTCCTTCATAGGAAGATCTCAAACAGCATCCTTCACGAGTTGCACTGAGGCAAGCTCTGAATATCTCCATGGGAAAAGCTGCTGTTTGTACTGAGCCCTGAAAAGCCAGGACAAGCACAGTGCTAGCGGCCAGGCTTGGATGTACAAACCTCATGTATACTGGGTCCAACAGCAAAGTTTGTGAGAACAGTGAAGGGATGAGTATATTTATTAGACGCCTGGGTTTCTCAGGGTTGTGGGGTTATTTTTTTTTTGTTTTCATTCCTTCCCCTCCCCCTTCGCTTCTTAACTATTCTGCACTTTTTTAAGGGAGACAGCAATAATACATGTAACATTCATTTAACATTTTAATACTCTTAAATTCAGGCTCAAAGTAAACCAGTCACTTACCTCTAAACTAGCTTGCAGAGAACAGACCAGTAAAATTGGAGGATTTGATAACCGAAATCCATTAATTCCTTCACTTAGTTGTAATTCTGGAAAATGAATAACTTATGTTAGTGGTTTTGTTTGCTTCCTTTTAATGGATTGGACCTTATCTTGAAGTCCATCCTCACACAATAAAATATTTCACTAAAGTGGCTTGTAGGAATCGGTCATTAAAAGGAAATAGCAATCTATTCACAGCTAATACTCTTAACTTTGAGAGAAGCCCAATTTTATCCAGCAGAAGACCTCATTAGCAGCTTCATGGGAACTAGAGAACTGCAATTAATTTGTTTAAATGGTGTGTGTTAAAACAACATTTACACTTGAATCTCTTTTAACACTGGCACAAACCAGAGAAATTCCAAGTCAGCAGAGGCACGCTCATGAGAAGCTGCGGTGCACGAGCAGGGAATCATGTTCCTTAACTTTATTAAAATGACGAGACACATGGGAGACTGCGTATGCAGCTAAGTGTAGCTTCAGGCCACATAGAGAAGTTGTATAGACTTTAGGCTGTGAAATTTCACAAAATCTATTTAATAAATCTATAAAGCCTCGCTGTAAGTTCTGTGTCACCGTTTCTATTTTATGCTCCAGCACCAGAGCTGGATGCTGTGGAGGAAATGCTTTTCATGCACAGCAGACTGGCTAATTTTATAATGATCATTGCCCAACTTCTCCCCTATAAACTGCCTATAGAAACGAATAAAGGATTTTCTTCTTCTAACAGTATTTCAAGGTAATTTGTGTCTCCTGCTGGCTTTCCATAATGCCACTCTCTTACATTTGGTCAGAAAACAAAGAGCAGACTGAAGCTATTAAGAGAGGTGTTCTCCAGCCAAAGTCACATCAATAGGCACTGCCACAGAAAATTAAAAATATATTAAAACCAAAACAACCAATCAAACCAAAAAGCTCCTTTCTCCTTCTCATCCCCAGGGTATTCTGTCTGCCATATTTTAAAATGGAGCTGAACAGTCTAACTGTCAGATTTGTAAAGGAGTCCTCATTTCATATTGGGGCAATACATACTTGTCTATTTCAAAGCAGATTTGGTTTTGTCTTATAACTCATCTTTTGCTAGTGCAAGGAATTAGGAGATGCTGAAACATTAGTGGTATTTCGTGACTTATGTCAGGTTGCCTTACCTTTATTTATATAATTTCTCATTAATTCTAGTGGAACTAATCCTAAAAAAAGATATTACCCAAGTGAATGATAGCAGATCCTCGCTCCTCAGAGACTTATGAGTTTAATTCACTGAGATACTTTGAAAGTTTCATCCGTATTCTAGATTTGCATTTTGAAGGTATTTTAGTAAAATGTCTAGAAGCAGACAGTCAGACCCATATGCCCAGAGACCAAATTTATTCCCACATTTGTTTTGTTAACTCTATTGCATTAAAATATTTAGGATGAGTTTTGCTTAATAACTTTAACATGAGTGAAGAAATGCAAAGTTCTATCCCTTCTATTTAGACTACTATAAAAGTGACGCTGGTTGTATATAAATACATCAAATAAGGTAAAATTGAAAGTGCAAAAGTACATACTGTTTTCCATGAGGAATCGTGTTTTGAAGTCATGACCCCACCAGCCAATTAGCCTAAAATTTTGTAAAGAATGCAAATTAATATCAATCTTGGTATAATATCTTTTAATTTAGATTTCAGAGTTAAGAAATACATAAGATTAAGAAATATATGCACTTCTATTAATACATTGTATTTCTAACAATGACATAAAAATGCAATAAATTCTATAAATAGCTAGCACTAAAAACTTAATTTTACTATTTGGGAATTTCTTTTTAACTACTAGTGGTAAAATGTACCACATCTTTCAATTAACTATTGATTCTAACAATATCCATTTTCTCTGAATTCATTTCACAAAACAAAAAATAGAACAGAAGTATTTCCACTGTTTTTTTTTCAAGGCATTAAATTCAAACCCTCCCACTTAGTTTAATGAATATTGAAAGCTAAAAGGTGTTATAAAATCTGACTTTTTTTCACCAAGAAAATAGTGATGGACAGCAGACAGACAATAGGACCTCAGAATATGGATTGTGTGGGCATTGTCTCTTCCCTACTGCGAGACAGCAGTGTGAATTCTGAGTAAACTTTTATTCTCCTGAACTTATTCCTCAAAAGCTTTCCTTGAAGTAAAAAACAAACGAGTTTAATGGAAAAATATTTTTTTTAAGATCATCTCTGGAAAAAAAATAATTAAAGATAATTTATTTCAAAAATCATTTATCCAAGCTTGTACATCATGATGACACTACATTAACAACTCATATTTGCTGAAAAATATGCTCAAGGAGATAGCAATAAACAGTTTTCCAAAGCAGCTGGATCACATAGAGCCCAAGGCGCTGCGGATAAAGTCAATATTGTAAAATCAAGGACTCTCTCCCCACCTCCTTTGGGTTCTCTAATTATTAACTCAGTACATGATAATATTGGTGACTAATAATGTCAGTGCTACTTGAAATTTCCCATGTATCAATGCTATTAACCACAGTCTCCAGGACACCATTTCTTCCAAGGCTTCGCTCAGTTTTCTCTATGCCAGTTAGCAGAGTTGTTAGGAGTGAAGCCTGGCAACTGTTCAAAATTTGTAATAATAATAAAAAAAAAAAAATCTATAAGTAAACCTCATGGTAGATCAGCCTTCCTGGAGGTAGACAAGGAAAAGGAAAGTCATTGCCCCTCTCTAAAGCAGGAACACTTCTTTGCAGTATGCTTAAAAGAGCTTAGCTCTACAGAATTTAAACCACGTTTGAGTTAAAAACTTGTTATATGAATACCGCATAGTGTAAAATAAAATACTTCATATTTCTGTATAACAACATAGGTTTTATGTTTACTTCTATGAAAGGCTCTGAGCTGCATCCAAACATAGTGTATACAAAAAAAGCGTACTTTTTTCTTTATTGCTGCGTGATGTTTTTATTATTCTAAGACCCATGAAAATCAATAGTGCAATATACATTCATTTCAAATGAGATATTACATTGCCAAAATGAGTATACACCAAATAAAGTATAATGCATCTTCTGCCCAAGTGACTCAGTTACTGATGCTTTGAATCATAAAAGATATTCCAGCTATTTAATATGAACTGTATAATATATATAAAACATTTTACTATAAACCCTGAATGTTGTATGTTACTACAACATGATACTAATGTCAATGGCACACACATTCCATTAATTCCAAAAGTTTTAAACAGAAAAAAATCCATGGGAAGTATGACATTTGGACTATTACTCTATAGCAAGAAGAATACAATGCTATGTTCTATTTAGACCACATCCTAAAGTCAAAGACATAATAAACATCAACCAGAATATTACCCAGATACAGCCTGATGAAAAGCACTCTGGTTGCATTTTGAATACTCAAAACTTACTAACTCTGAGGCTGGCTTAAAACCAGCCCTCTGCTGCAGCACCACATTTGCAACTTGGAAACTGAAATTTCAGAACTTTTCCAAAATGACAGAATGAAGGATTTTTTTAAAGACAGTTTTAGCTGTCTTGCCCTTTCCTACCATAACATTGACAATTTGCTTTTTTCTTTTTTCTTTTTTTTTCTTTTTGGCTGTTCTAGAACTTCAGAGGTGTCACTACAGGATGTGCACTTTGAGGCAGCTCTGGTCCTACACTCTCATTGATCTAATGGTCCATATGGATGTCACATTATTTGACATTTAAGTTGACAGGCTTCAAAGTGTGGAAATTAACAAAATCTTTTCAAATTAGCAATTTGCTGTTTACAATTTTCTGTGAAAATTTTGAAATGAAGTTGCCACTGCTATGCCAAATTTCAACCTGTTATGATGGGAAATAACTAAGGTGTTAAACCCCAAACATAAGGCTTTATAAATGCTCGCTAAAAATAATAGGCAATAAAACTGCACATTAAGATACTGCAGTAAAATTTCTTATTAAAGTTATGTTACTCTGCATGCAAAATGAGTATTTTGAAATGCAGTCACCATTTTGACTATCTCTGCTTCAAGAACAAAGGCACCAAGATCTAAATTGATTTTGAATTCCAAACCATAATCTTTACAAAATCCATAACGTTGAAGGCTCTGAAAAGTCTGATATGATATGCTTGTGTTTAAAAATCCCTTAAACTTGTTAGTAACAGGACTCTAGAGTTACATCCTTTTCATTGCAGATAAAACCTGTTTTGTGGAGTGTGTTAAAAATCAGTGTCTGGGGAGAAAAGGATCTAATTTTGCAAGTGTTCCACTATAAATCTTCGAGAATAACGTTTTACTGGTCACTGCCCTTGACATGTCAGTGTATCCCAGTATATAAACGTTATCCCAGTGCTGGCCAGCTTTGTGGTGTGTGCCCCGATGGCATCCTGCTGACAGGCCCAGGTAGCCTCAGCCTCCCAGGGCTGCTCAGCAGAGGTGCTCCTGCAGCTAACATCTCTCCATCCAGCAGCAAAAACATACATGAAACCCATTGCAATCATGCCAAAAAGGAGAGTAGATTAATGCAGAATCAGCTGTGGGACATTTTGCTAGGTGTGCATGTTTTTACAAACCCACTTCTATAATAAAATAACTTTTAAAATAGATAACGCACTGTTTTATTTCATGCCTCAGATAAAACGCATGTCTTCATGGTTTGATAACACTGAAATAGGGAATTCTGCAGCTTTCCAGTCTATACACAGAACTAGTTTTTAAATCATAGAATGGTTTGGGTTGGGAGGGACCTTAAAGATCATCCAATTCCAACCCCTCTGCCATGGGCAGGGACACCTTCCACTAGAAGTGCCATATTAAATTTAAAGCAATCTGTTACTAGCTCAATTTCATAAAACAAGTGAGCATATAATGAAATATTGCCGAAAGGTTTTCAAATTCCTTATTTTTACCCAAAAATGTTCTCGTATTTCACAAATCAATGAACAAAAATTTGCTGGGTTGGAAAATGACTCCAGAAGGGAACAGTATCCTCTCATTTAGTCATGCTCTCTTTAAGTGCATTTACACCAGGGAACAATCCCCTCAATAAGTAGTTTTATTTAGTTCATTTTCCTTCTTCGTATCTGTCTGCTTTAGACTGAAATGCTGGTTGTTCATAATTTGAGTCATCTCGTTTGTAGTTGCATTAATGATGCAAGAGTGGGGGATATAATGATCATGATATATGTGTAGTGTAAACATCAAAGAAGATCCAGTTAAAGAACACAGAAGAAAATACAAAAAAAATTCCTTTGACCTTTGCTTCGAAGTTACAGATGATCATGCTACTCATTTATAATTTACAGCCTGAAGCAACATGGGCCTCATTTCCCTTCTTGGCATGAAAAAAAAAAAGAAAGGAGTGATACAGAAAACAGGGAAATACCATTAATGTGGCCCAACTTTCACAATCCAGGGCAATGCGCTGGAAGCATACTGTCATTATATTGTGTGAGAAATATTTTCATGTCCATGAGAAAGCACATTGAAAAGCTACAACAGGAATGCAGTGTGAAATCAGTAATACTTTATATTACACTTGCCAGCTTCACTGGGCATGGAACAGTTTGTCTTCTCTCCGTTATCAGGTCACAACTCTATCTAGAAATTTCGTATTAATTACTTAGATTATATCTATATTAGGAGCATATACCAACAAAGCATGCTCTGTTTATGAAACCATGGACTAAGCTAAATCATAAGCAGGCAGTTTTGGGGTGGACTGTGTCCACAAAGCAGCTGATATATCTACCGGGTGGCAGCCAAGCTCTTCATTCACCCATTGTTTTATTTTTGCAAAAACTTCCAGGTGTTGGCAAAGATTTGTTTGAGTTTTCATGCTGCTGTTCTAGCTATGAGTAAGAATCAGCTTTGAGGAGTTAATGAGACATCTCCCTGCTCCCAAAGTTTATTACACAGAACTGAGGCAGATATTATACTACATCTGCAAAGGCAGCCTCGTGCAGGAAAACAAAAGAAAAGGCCAACAATACTCATTGAGTTTCTTGCAGTCCTCTATGTCCATGACACAACTGGCTGGTTGAAGAGCACATCCATGCCCTGTGCTTATGTCTCATGACACTCTTAACACCTATAACAGACAACTAAGAGCCACAACATGGTGTGACACAAGTTTAGAGAATGAAGGTTAACTGTGTCTCCAATATCACACTATCAGCAGGAAACATGTTAAATAAACAACCCAGGAGGTTTTAGGAATTAGACTACAAAAGAATACAGAAAGCCTGGAGGCTGGAGCCAGCCTGAAGCTAGGAACAAACTACATCTGACCTCAGTCATGGCGATTTGGCCATGCTTGATCATCACCCTGCTGCCTAGGAGAACGTGGTGGTACCACATCCAAAGTCCAGTTCTGCACAGCTTTCATGTTTCAAAATGCAGGTTAAAAAAAAAAAAAAAAAAAAAACAACAAGTTACAGTCAGCTCCCAAAGACTAAAAATATCCCTTATCATGTCTTACATCCATATATAAATCTCCAGTTCAACTGAAAGTTTAATTCCATATCTTGAGGTGTATTCATCCAGTGTCCTGGGCTCCACATAGCACAATATAGATAGAAAAAGTAGCCAGGACTCAGGTCCTGAGCAGGAACATCTCTTAATGTTTCTGAACTCAGACAAAAGTCAATCCCAGATGACAAGCTTATATAAACAGTTGTATCATCCCCTCAAAGCCACCTTACTCTCACCCAGATTTGCAAACAGCTCTTCACAAACTCTGAGCACAGACCTGAGGCCTAACAGCTGGGGCACAGTCTTTACATTCTACTCTGCATTAATTTTATTGCAGTTTTCTAACTGCAATTTTTTGATATATTTTAATTTCATTTTTATTGCAAGAACATGAGCATGATTGTGCTTCTTCATATTCAATGCCAAAATTCAGGATGACTGCCTCCTCTGCCCCCCCACCCAGGAAAACAGAAGAAAACTCTCATTGCTTTACATAGTATATTTCTGGCTCACTGACTAGAGTTTGAGAAGGAGTTTCAATTTTCTTTGCTATCACAGACTTGTCTGATCATGGATGAGTCATTTAGTCATTCCATGCCTCAAGCCCTCATCTGTAGAAATGCTGCTCAGTACTGCCCTAACTCTCTGGAGAGTGGTGAGAATAAATTTGTTAAAATATTTTCACATACTTAGCAATGAGGACCATGTAAGAATGGGAAAAAAAAAGATTTCCTTGCAGTATCTTACACTGGATTTCTTGAAATACAGATAGGGAAAGGGGATTTGGAGGTAATGGCTGATGCTAGTAGGTTTCTTCCCTCTTCTCAACCTTTCCCCAAATTGTCCTCTCAGGCTCAAAAGATGTTTCTAGTGTTAGGTTTCTCCTGATTTCAGACCTTAATATTTTTCTTGATCCACGTCACCTATCTGGCTCTTAAGTCAAGGAAAATAAAATAAAAATCAATATTTCTATTGCTTAATTCCACCTGGTGTTTTACAGCTCTGCTGAAACACAACTGAAGCCAAGTGGATGGACAACGTTGTTTCACTGCAACTCCATCCTGTCCGTACTGGGCCCCACAAGAAGGCCCTGCTCTGACCCAGGCTCCCCTGTTGACAGCTCGCTGGAAGGGAGAAAATTATTTCAAACCATATTTGCTGTGGTGATGAGCATTCTGTTTAATCAAAACAAAGAATAATTGAAAAGCAACTCCCAGTCTCATCACTGAAATGCAGAATTCAAATATTTTAACCCTCCTGTGCAGGTGAAATTCTTCATACACTGTGAAGTTATTAGTTATGGCGTGTACTTCATAGTGTGTGCATATGTATATATATATATATATGGGCCACAATTTGCATGGGAGTTTAAGGGAGTTAACAACTAGCCCCTGTTAGACTCTAGCAATATTTGGAAACCTAACTCTCACTGTCTCCTTCAGAAAGCCTTGCCAAGATTTCCAGAAGCTATATTTAAAGGCTTTTTTTTTTTTCTCCTTCATATCTATTTAGATATCCTTCATCCCAAACGGTACAATTGGACTTCTTTCATTACTCTCTTCTGTGCAATGTCTGTTGTTAATTTTAAGTAGGATCTGCTGTTAGAATCTGAAAAGCTTTTGAAGCCCAGGTAATTATTAGCCTCAGACTTCTGCAGTTTTGGACTTGCACATACTCTGATGCTTTCCTTACCCTTTTCAACTCATTACAAATATTTCCTAATTATTAAGCATATGTGACTTGTGAGCAATGCCATACATTATTAATGGACCAGCCTCTTAGAACTCGGTGGCAAAAATCAAAACTCCTTATGAAAAGTTGCTACTGTGAAAGTAGTAACTTTTCATATTTAATATCAATGAGGCTTTACTTTGTCAAAAGACCAAAGTAATACGATTGTATTAGAGGCTAATAGCATGACATTCCTCTTCTGTTAAATAGCTTGCATTTTCAGCACCATCTAAAGGGAGACAATTTTTCTCTTCTATTTTGAGGTTTGTCTTTGTTAAAAAATAGCTAAATTCATTTTCTGCCTAGCAGCAAGTTTTAACAGCAAAGACCAAAATCCTGAAAAACTGTTTCATAATCTAAACAATGACACTTACTTCACTATGCAACTGTGATGGGTGAAATTAAGAAATCTCTAGATTTGAGTAATCATCCTTTTTCTAAAAGTAGCTGCGCAGTTCTCTGCTTCTCCGAGGTGGGAAATTTGATGCAACTGTTGCCACAATTAGAGAGATTCTTGGGTGAAAAACCTAGGCTGTTTGGTCAATCAAGTGCAAGGTGATTTACAGCTGATAGGTATTTGAAGATAGAGGGCACACACACTCTTCTTGAATTGATTTTTTCCTTGTTAGTCTTTTAGACTCAACACAAGTGGGAATACACCAATTTCAACATGTCCCTCCATGTTACCCCTCCAGGTCAAAACAAAAGGAGATTGAGTTCACTTCTATAGCAGGAAACAAGTTGCTGTGATCAGGGCATGAGAAAGAGAAATGGCTGCAATGCTGCGAATCCAATCAGGGCCCCTTGGAGTCGCACAGAGCTCTCCGCCAAACCTTGAAGGCGCTTGCAATGAGGGATGATAATTTCATTCGCCATGATCAGGCAAAAGAAAGGTATGATCAAGCAGCAGACAAAATTGGAACCTAAATTAAATCCCAGGAAAAGATCTCACAAAAACAACCCCTCTAAGGCTAATGAAGTTGAATTAAAAACTGTTAAATCAGCTTACAAACAACTATTATCACAAAGTGCTCATATATCACTTCCACTAGCCAAATATCAGATATATGAAAAGGGGAATACAGCCAACAGTGTGTTAGCACATTTAGTAAGGGGAAATCGAATATTCTGCCTAACACCAGAAATTAAAAATCAAGCAGGGAGCCAATTTACTCACAGAGGTATTAATAAAGTTCTCAGTGATTTTTATAAAGTATTGAACAGTTCCCAATTATATTATGGTGATAAAAAAGCATATTACATTCTTTAAGAATTCAGTAATTTTTTTTAGACTGTTTCAAATAGATTAAATTAAACTAGAATTGAAAGCAACAGTCCCTCCTAGAGCTACTTCTAAATGTGAATTCTGACTTAAAGGAGACTTGGATAGTTTTGATTACTATGATGCATTTACTGAACTATAGAGTCTCCTCAATCCCTTGGATGAATCTTTGAGATGATGATATCTAGATAGATCTCTAAATAATACATGTTTCTGACTGAACTATAATATAAAAATTTTAAGATCTGGGAAGCTGCACTTCCTCAGGTCTTTGTTGTTTTTGAATACAGCAATCACAATATTAATGCAAGACCTTTATCATACTAGAATCCTTATTAGCTAAAATGTAAGGGCTATCACCTCTGCTCTTTGCCTGAAACAAGAAGCAATCCACGTTAGATGAGATTTTTATTTATTTTTTTTTAATGTCAGTGGCTGGAACTAATTGAATTCAAAGTTTTAAGTGCCAGCAGAGTTGCCACAGAATCCAGTAGTTGTGTTACAAAGCATCTACTAACTCAAGGAGAAAAGAAGTCAAATGGAGTCTATTGAGTTGAAGTCTAAGACATGAAATCATTAAGGGAGAACAGAAATGAGTAATTTTCACAAGTTATTTTAAAGAGCCTCTGCTCAAAAAGTTGAAATTTCATCCATCACTAGAGAACGTGAGAGAAATGTGACTTAAGGACATCTCTTTACAGGGCTGTAGTTGTCCTAATTTTCAGTAGCACATAAACTACCAGTATTTTGGGCCCTAAAATAAGTTTGACACAAGGTCAAATGTTGACATGAGATCCAAAACCAGTTTCAGGAGCCCCCAGGCTCTTCTTACAGTGGGAGCAGGTGAGAAGCCATCAGATAAGGATGCTCTATGGGCTTATTCTCCTGTCACATACTAACTGTATCTGCAACACTGACCAAATCTCTCTACACTTGCTTACAATAGGTTGCTAGAAAGTCAAGTCAGAATAATGTCATGAAAACAGAGGAATGCTGAAAAACTAGATTAAGTTAGGAAATTGTTAGACTTTTGCTCAATTAACCATACACAGCTGAAGAAATTAATAACTAATTATTCACTTCGAGGAGCTGTTTTTCATGCCATGGGACAGAAAGAACCTAAAAGTTTCCCAAAATTGTTGCACTGATGCGATTAGGTCCCAAATTTGATGCCATGCTGACTGAGAAACTTGGAAAAGGAAGAGAAAGAGAGAAGGATACAGTGCCCCTCCCAGTATCTCACTGGAAACTGCTCTTCAGACACTTGAGTGAGCATTATATTGCTGTAGCTGCCTTATTGTTTCCACAGTAGAAGGCAACAAGAGGCAACTGCCAGCACACACTGCCAACAACTTCAATGATAAATGAGGAGTAGTGACTGTGATAGTAAGAATTTACCATCAGCAGCAAACAGCAGTGAAAATAAATATTTCACAAACAGAAAGTGAGAGGAAGGATGGCTTAAAGCAAGTGGGCAGGAAGAAACAATATATGTCATGAAGATTTCTCAGAAGCTCCTGTCTCTAGGATGAGTGGAGATGAACAAGAAGTAAAGGACAGCAGGCTGTGGACTTGCCTTGCTGGGCTTTCCAAAAAAGCAGCTGATGTGGGGACAGACAAAATGGTCTAGCTTGCCCACAGCAATGATGAAGATAAAATAGATTTGACTAAAGGAGCCCAAAGGAAAAGAAAAATATGAATATGTATGCCCTGGTGAGACCATATTCTCCTGGCTGAGCACTGGAGAGATGAAGGTTCAGCCGGGAGAAAGAAGGGGTATGAGGACCAGAAATGCCATGAACAAGTGGAAACAAAAAGTCACAAGTGGTAAACCAAGCAAAATAGAAAACTCACACACAATCCCTCCAGTGCACACACACCAACTTTGCAAGAAATAGAGGCTGAATTATTTCCTTAACCTGGGGAATGACCTTCCAATTACCTTTAAAAATGCTTATGGTTTGAATCAGGTGCCGGCTGTGATATGAATCACAGTATGAGCTGTATGTGTGATCCCAAAGCTGCGGCTGAAGCCAGAGGGGTATTCAACCAGGACAGGGACACGAATATCTCTGGGAGACATACAGTGCAGGAAACCCCATCTGAACCAGCAACTGACAGTTACAGGAATACACTTCAGGGGACATAAATGGGGGGGGGACCAAACAAAAAAAAAAAAAAATGGCAACTGTATTAATGGTACAAAAGCATAATGGCTATTGCTGGTACTTTCAGCTTAGAGCAATTTCAAGGCATACCATGATCTCGAAGCACATTCAGTAAGGAAAAATTAGAAACAATTCCCCACTGTGGGGTAATGAACTAATACAAAAGCATGAGCAAATCTCATTTTTAAAGGATGCGTAGACTACAGCTTTAATTGAGAATCTTAGGAGGAAATCTTCATTGAAAGTACCAAAAGTAGGAATCTGAAGTAGAAAAAGTGAAAAATGATCTAATACCGAAAGTGAGTCAACATCTAGTAAGAAATCCCAAATGCAAAATTGCATTAGTTCCAGCACATTTCTGCACAGAGGTAAGTGAGCTCCTAGTGGAAACAGCAGAAGATTTACTTGACATTTCTTGTTGAAAATAAACTTTTTCCTCCCTAAGAGAGAAAGGTTCTGTGAGGCGGATACAGAAACATACAGATTAAGAGATAAGCATAAGAAGGGAGATAATGTCTCTCTTTGTGACTTATTAAAAAGGCAGGCAAAGAATGTTTTCTCTCCATTTTGCTAGAGGTCGAATGTTGTATCTCTGGAAGTTCATTCAGCAGGAGGGAAACTAACTTACTGCCTTCCGTTATTGAGAAAAGTCGAGACACAACAAAGTGCTTTCAAAAATACCTGTCTCAGAGTGGAGAACTGAGGCACAAAGAGCAGGCAGCGAATAACACACTTCCTTTGAAGTGGGGAGAAAATATCACAGCAACCATACAGACTCCAAGGAGAGCCCCAGGATCTCTTCCTTGCTAGTTAACAGGGATGCAAGAGTTGCCCCCAGGCTACAGTCACCTTTCCATCAGGCTAAGCCTGTTGGGTTCCTTTCATGTGTTCAAGAGGTTGTGTTTTACACCATCTGATAAGAAAAGCAAGAGTCGGCAGATGGGAAGCTGCATCCACAAGGAACTGAGCCACCCCCCTCTCGTTTCCAAGTCTGGGAGTGGGAAAGGGCCGTGGCAGAGCAGACTAAGTGGTGTATGTCCCATCACAGTGGTCCA